>NC_051227.1:16411157-16581157 GCF_015220715.1 Pygocentrus nattereri
TGTAATAACTCTTGGTAGGACAAAACAATCTGAACGAAACAACGTGCAACATGCTCCTCAGCTGGGATGCCCCTGCATCGGAGCGATGAGGTAGGTGCTAGACAGCCGTCGTGATGTTTAACCTCTGTTTACAACTTCCGGGTGCATGCCCCCATACCCCTTCAGGTGTCTGGCAGAAAACGGAGATCACTTCCAGCATCACATGTAATGCAATAAATTACGTTGAGGTATGTATGCTTCATCCTACAGCAGTTACAATAGAATATTCGGGCGCTTATGGGGGTCAGGTGCAATGTGGATCAGGTGGCGGCCAAAGGCGGGGGCCTTGCTGTTCCGATCCTCGGCTACTGAAAATGGATTTTGGAACCTGGAATGCGACCTCTGGCAGGGAAAGAGCCTGAGCTAGTGTATGAGGCTGAGAGATACCAACTAGATATAGTTGGGCTCACCTCAACACATGGTGGGGGCTCTGGAACAGACGCTCTCGAGTGGGGTTGGACTTTATTCCATTTTGGAGTTGTCTGTGGGGACTCCATTGTCTTGCTGTGTGACTTCAACGCTCACATGGGCAATGACAGTGAGACCCGGAAGGGCGTGACTGGGAGGAACGGCCTCTCCAATCTGAAACCAAGTGGTGTTTTGTTATTGGAGTTCTGTGCGCGCCACAGTCTGTCCATAACAAACACCATGTTCTAACACAAAGGTGTGCATAAGTGCACATGGCATTAGGTCACCTTAGGTCGCAGTTCGCTGATCGACTTCACAGTCATCGGATTTGCGACCATGTGTTTTGGTCGCAAGAGAGGAGCAGAGCTGCCAACCGATCACCATCTAGTAGCGAGTTGGATCAGATTTTCAATCAGGTTTGTTGGGAATGTCTGGCAGAGGAACCTACCAGATCTTCAACTCCCACATCTGACAAAGCTTCGACTGCATACCGAGGGAGGCCGGTGACATTGAGTCCGAGTGCCTCCATTGTCGATGCAGCGGATCAGAGCTGTGGCTGCAAGGTTGTAGGTGCCTGTCGTGGCAGCGATCCCCAAACCTGTTGGTGGACACCTCGATTAAAGGAAGCCGTCAAGCTGAAGAAAGAGACCTATCAGGCCTGATTGGCTTGTGGGACTCTGGAGGCAAAAGATGGGTACCAAAGGGCCAAGCGGGTCGCAGCTTTGGTGGTTGCTGAGGCAAAAACTCGAGTGTGGAAGGAATTTGGTGAGGCCATGGAGAAAGACTATCAACAGGCACCGAGAAGGTTCTGGCAAACTGTCAGCCCCCCATGGAGAGGAAAGTGGTTCCCGACCAACCCGCGCAGAGTTTGACTGGAAACGTCATTGGACGGTGGAAGTTTGGTTCCATTGACTTACATTAAAAATAAGGTAGTTTTTTCTTCTCCTGTAAAGTTGTCATTTCAAAGACACAATGTTTTCTTACAACAGCAAAGATTTACTACCTTTTACTTAAAAAAAAATCACCAAATTTCACAATTTGACTCGAATGAAACTTTTGTGTACAACTGTACCCAAACTTACTAGTTGCTGATGTCACTCAGCTTCCGAGTAAACACAATACAGCACTATAGCAGGAAAAACCCCATGAAATGGATGCAGTCAATTGTTTAGGTTGTGTTTGCCTGAAACTGGGACTGACCGTAGCTGCTGGTCCAACAAAAGCAAGGCTGAAGAGCATGAGGAAAGGAATGACCTCCTTGTTTGGCTCGATGTAGGGCATGCTCAGGCTCCGGTCATTGCAGCTGTAGCCTGAATGCACAGGCTTAAAGATGTCCGTCAGCTCCAGGAAGTAAAGGCTGACCACTGAGGAGGCCAGGATCGGGAGCTGCAAGAAAAAAAAATACAGTTATTATAGTATGCTAACGCTAAACCTATACTAAAACTATAACAGGTTGTAAATATAAATTACATTTGATGTAAGCCTCATCTTGAACTGAAATAAGCTACATCTTCTTTTAATTTACTTTCAGTAAATAAGGCCTAATAATGATATTTATTTTGTGTTTGTGATAAGACACAATCTTTAAGTCCATAATAAAGGCAGGTAGAGGACACATCCTGTATCTATCTATCTATCTATCTATCTATATAGAGACAGAGAGAGAGAGAGAGTGTGTGTATAAACTCTAGCTATTGATACATAAAGTACATACAGCTTTTATCATCTCCATAGAAAAGCATTGCGAATAGAATAGGACACCACAGCTGGACGTGAGCCTAAGGCAGTGGTCTCCAACCCCGGTCTCTGAAGGCCACCTTCTTGCAGAGATTAGGTCCAGCCTGCATCCAATAAGCTGAGTGATGAAGCTTCATCCAAAACCTTTGGGAGGACTTAGAACTGATCATTCAACAACAGTATCTGACCTCACTAATGTTCAAGCAAATCCTCACAGCAATGTTCCAACATCTAGAGCGAAGCCTTCCCAGAAGAGTAGAGGCTGTTACTGCAAAGGGGGGGGGACAAACTCCCTATTAAATACCCTTGATTTTAAAAGAAACGCTGGATGAGCGTCTCCAAACTTCCATTAAAAAACACTAAACTTCTGTTATTTTCAGGAGAGCAATGCATTGTGTAGAGAAACTCCTACTGAGATAATCTGCTCTCTGAGATTGATGCCACTGAGTGGGCACAGTTAACAAAACCACTTTCAAAATCACAGATACAGTTGGATACATGCTTAACTAGTCAAAGCATTAGCAGGTGGTTTATTTTAAAAAGTCCATCTGAACAAAGCGTGCAGAAGTGGATTAAATATGAACAGAATATGATCCTGACCAGCCTAACACATTCTAACATAAACTGAGCTATATGAAAAAACACAGGCTAACATATTGTTTGGGCTATGAATTGCCCTATAAATCCTGAAATTAGAAGTCAGAGGTGTTGCACAAGTTTTTCAGACCACATCATACATCTTTATGTATTAATGTCACACACAGGACACACCAGACACACCATTAATGTCACACCAGAAACAAGGCCATATTTAGGCCTCAAATACAAAACATTATACTGATGCATAAGATGTGATGACGACAGTAGACAAATCACTCACATCCTCTGAAGACACATCCATTACAGAGTTTTGACTGAGTTCTCCTTGAATTCTCTTTCAACATGCTCGCAATCATCAGATTCATCTGCTCATGGAAGGCGCCCCCAAACACAGTGCAATTACACACTTCTACCAGAGATGGCACCAAATCCCCAAAACTTGCATAGTGTAGCTTTAAGTACAGCTTTATTTAGAACAATTACACTTTCCAGTCACCACTTACACAGCACTAAATGAGAGATGAGCTTAGAGATACTGTTCTTACACAAACCAGTTACAGGAAAACTGCATGGTTCTTCTGTGCCAGTTATAACTGAAATCTGATTACAGCAGTTTAACTGCCAAAGAATATTCAAAAGAATAAAAGAAGAGATTAGGTTTCTCTGTTTCTTGGACAGGGATTAAGCCCTGTTCTGGACTACATAGGACTATATAACCCATTAAAATCTTAGGCTTATTACATACTAACTGTGTTCACACTGGCAGTAACTTTTCAATTCTTGTCGCCGAAGTCGCTGATTGCTCCTTTCCCTGGAAATCAGCAGCTCTCATTAAAATATGAAAGACCTGCCTTGTTGCATCGCTGCTGGTGTGAACGCAGTGTGAGGACTAGCTATGTAAACTACAGTGCAAACTAGCTGAGCTATTCTTTGGTTATAGGAGTGTGTAAAAAATGTTGGGCTCTTGGACATTTAAGGGGTTAAATGAAAATACAGGATCATTCAAAAAGATGAGTGAGGCGCCTAGGAACCAATCACAATCCAATTGTAAGAGGGGGTTATAGAGTTTTTGACTGCCACCAGATGATGGCTCCTTCAGTCTGGGAGGAGATGCGACCCCTGAGCAGAAAGCCTTTTGTCTTCTCCACTTCAGTAAGAGTGAATCCATCATAACTGTGCGGCGTGTTTTGCGTGGGCAGTGAGGCTCCAACAGCTCAGAGCGTTCGTTGTTGGTTCCACAGCACTGGATGATCTCCGAAGTCGCACTGAAAGAGCTGTGAGTGCAATGACACTTGACATGCTCAATCGAGTCTAGGATGAATTTGAGTATGGTGTTGATGTTGTCTGTACAGCTGGAGGAGGTGCATATTAAGCACTTGTAAAATTACATAATAAACGTTATGGTCATTTAACCATTTACAGTTTTACAAGTGAAATAAATCATTTTGAAATTGGATGAATCTTTTTAAATCACCCTTAATCTCTGACCACTGTCATAACAAATCCAATATTATCAAATGGACCTTAAATAGACCCAAAACTGTAACCAAACTTTCTATATTGTAGGGATGGTCATTGCAATTACTGTCTATTTAGATATTGTTATCCATCTGTTTCTCTGCATACTTTGTTAGCCCGCCTTTATGTCAGTGTTACTGCAGTGCTGAGAATGATCAACCACCCAAAATAGGACCTGCTCTGTGAGGGTCCATTGGGGTCCTGACCACTGAAGAACAGGGTAAAAGGGGGCTAACAAAGTATCAGAGAAACAGATGGACTACAGTCTGTAACTGTAGAACTACAGAGTGCAGCTATACAGGAAGTGGAGCTGATAAAATGGACAATGAGCGTAGAAACAAGGAGGTGCTCATAATGTTATGCCTGATTGGTGTACAAGCCCAGGCATCAAATTCAAAATGAGTGAATATTTGCAAAAAACAACAAAGTTTATCCGTTTGAACATTAAATATCTTGTCTTTGTAGTGTGTTCAATTGAATATAGGTTGAACAACAGCTTCAACTCTTCTGGGAAGGCTTTCCACAAGGGTTAGGAGTGTGTTTATAGGAATTTTTGACCGTTCTTCCAGAAGCGCATTTGTGAGATCAGACACTGATGTTGGACAAGAAGGCCTGGCTCGCAGCCTCTGCTCTAATTCATCCCAAAGGTGTTCTATCGGGTTGAGGTCAGGACTCTGTGCAGCCCAGTCAAGTTCTTCGACACCAAACTTGCTCATCCATGTCTTTATGGACCTGCTTTGTGCACTGGTGGACACGTATGTCATGTTGGAACAGGAAGGGGCCATCTCCAAGCTGTTCCCAAAAAGTTGGGAGCATGAAATTGTCCAAAATCTCTTGGTGCTGAAGCATTAAGAGTTACTTTCACTGGAACTAAGGGGCTGACATGTGAAATAACTTCCCTCTGACTCACTGTCTTCTCTGACTGCTGTTTCTCGCCTCGTCCCGCCCCTGTGTGGCATCACTCACTCCAGTCTCAGTGCTCATCGTAATGCACAGATCTGATTGGCTGAGTAGTGTCACGTGTGATACTTACAATGCATGTGATTGGTCTGTGAGTCTCCCGGGCCAATGTAAAGCTAATGTAAAGGCTAGAAAAGCTACGGCGATTAAAACAGGACGAGAATTCTCCATAGTTTATCGGTTAAAGGGCCAGGTCCGCATAGGACAGCGTCTGCATCCGGGCTCAGACGGCGGTCCACCTATTAGTGACCTCTGCACTATACTAAATAGAATGGACAATCAGTGCAATTGACCATCCACTACTGGTTGTTCTCTAACAAATGACTACTTAAATCCCTCTGTATTGTTTTTCCCTTCTAGATTATTTACAAAGCACTGCAGTCGCATAGGTTTTACTATGGCTAAGAAGAAACTTGACTGCACTCAGTGGCCTAAAGCTGCTCTCACTCTTGCTGCATTTGGTTCAGCATGAGGTCAGATTTGTGATGCAGACAGCAAAGGTTACAGTAAGGTGACTGTGCATATGGCTTTTTAACAGCCTCGGGACAGCTTCTGTTTTTTCTTGTTTTACGTGATTTCATAGTTAACCTCATGCAGCCTAAGCTGGGTAGATTATCCAGATGACACAATGCTGCACTGCTACCCTCAGGCTACACTATGTGCAGAGGAACTATCACAGTGAATAATTAGATCACTTGGAAGGATAACAAGAGCCGAAGAACAAAATCGGACTAAAGTGGAAAAAATAAAATGTAGAGCACCATATAAATATCTATATTTCATAACTGGGGGCTGCATGAGGCAGATGGGGGCTGGAGTTATTGAAGCTAATGAATGTTAAGCTGCATAGCACATTATTTTTCATAAATCTACATCAAATAATTACAAAAAAATCAGTGAAAGTTCAGCTCCTCAGTGCTGGGCTTTAGTAACATTTAGGACATTGTATCCTTTCAAAGAGGGGGGCAATTGTTTAATATCAGTGATGTGATGTGGGACTAATAAGTCTCATTTAACTTAACTTATGAATCCTGTATTCACAAAGCACCATAAATGCATTTAAAATGTGTTTGATAAAAGTTCTATACCTAAAATCTGTTTGGCTGATTTGACTATGACTGCATCACACGAACTGAACTCTGTATTACTGAGCCATGTATGAAAAGTCTTTGTGATGTTAAAGGAATACTTTTTGACTATAACGCACCTGGCATTGACCACTGAGTGTACTGATGACGTTCTGTTTAAACTAGCCGGCTGACAACCTATTTTCTTGACTAGAATGAGTCTGGTCAGCTAACTTGCTAAACAACTCCATCACTAATATCACAAGCTTGAATTAAAGTACTTATGATATGATTCACTTTAAATGGCAATATAAAAGACTAAGGAATGTAACCTGAAAGGGCGTACAAGCTTAAATTACCCATGTTTCAGTCAGATCTGCTTTAAGCAATATCAAACCTAGACTGAAGCACAAGCAGCTACGATCCTTAAATAATGTGCTTTGTATTTTGAAAATCCCAGCTTCTACAGCCAAGTAGTGCACTATATGCTGGATGTGGCTGAATCCTGAACAGTTATTTTTAGCTGTATTGTGCACTGTTGAGATGCAGGAGCCAGTAGCTTGGTGCTAAATAAGATTCGCAGTAATTTAATGATGAAAAAATACTTATAATGTAAATGTTTCTGCATGAAACAGTTCTATGTTATGATATGTTCATTATTATACAACAAAAAAAAAAATCATGAAATGACAGCAATAACCTGTCAAAAAATGGAATTCCATGCTGGTGTAAGCTGGTCTGTGCTGTTCTATGCTGGTGTAGTGCTGGTGTAGGGCTGGTTTAGCTGGGCACCCAGCATTGTCATGCTGGTTGACCAGCATACCAGCATCTAAAACACAACATATGTTGGATTTACTGGTGCTGGTCCATGCTATATTTTCTAGCAAGGTATACAGTGATAGGTAATTCTTAAATCATTATTGCAACATCTATACTATACTGATACTACAGTTTTTCAAGTTAACCAACGCAGCAAATAAGGGCTAATAACTGCAGGATTTCGAACTGTTATATAAAAGCAGCTTCCCTTTCACTGAACTTAAACTTCAATCCAGCCCTGTGAGTGGGACTTGTCATCATGTCTGTGACAGTGAGGTGAACATCCCATCTGAGACCTTCAGAAGTCTCTGAGCTGTCTTTTCCACCATTCTTATTGAAGTCAACATCAAGTTCCTTTTTTTTGTTCATTTTGGATCATTTTGACTTTCAAAAGCTTGCAAAACATCTTATTTTGAGTTATTTTCCAAATAACTTTTCATTCCACAGCTGCTGTTTTATCATTTAGCACACACATCGAGAAGTGTTTTACAGAAGCGCTTTATCGTCTACGTGTACTTAAACTAACTGTCCAGAGTCTAAAGATACTCCTGAGCTAAGAGGCTGAGAGAAACAGGAGTCAGTTCTGATAAATATATAGACACTTCAGTGCCTTATAAGGCAAGATCACACACTCAATCATAATCTCTCGTTTTTTGCAGTACGTTCAGTGTTTTCTTGTAGGGTGAATAAATCGCTGAATCAGACACGTTTGCTTAAACTGCTCCACTGTGCCAGTCTTGTCAACACTGTTACGCTCTGTATTTTCAGTAAAGTGTTAGTCTCATGGTTGACCGCATGTTGCCTGAACTGGCTGCAACAGTGAGAGTGGTTACATGCACTATTTTATCTTTTTCAAGTGATTTCAAAAGTTATTGGATTTTTCCAGCAGTTGTGTAAACAGTATAATAAAATTGGGCAAAAGAGCTACAAATTAAAACAATATGTGCTATTTGGAGCAAGAGAAACTCCCAAATAAGAATTAGTAACTAGTAAACAACTTCATGTTAAAAAGACAACTGCGGCAAGAAGGTTGAATTTTAGCTCACATGACTCCTCCTCTTCGGTGTGTTAGATGGGCACATGCAACGCTACAGCAGTGCCAACAAATGCCAGTCGCTGCCGGAGTTCCAGCTTCATGAAGATTCACTGACCAACAGCTGGGCTCATCACCCATAAAATGTGCGTGGTCACTTCTTTGGTTCGTGTCCTCGGATTCTTTAAACTTTGCTTTCAGACATTTAACTGTTCAAAGAGTCATTTGAATGCATAAATGGTTCTATGATAGAAAATGGACTGTACTTGCTTCTTTTAAAAATGCTTCAATATAGTATCAGAAAGAGTTGTCTTATTGTTACAATTCACAAAACCTTTTTTGGCACTATGTAGAACCCTTTTTGCTGAGTGTGAACATATAAACCCTACAATCATACACTCTTAACCAATTATATTCTCTACCTGCACACACACCTTCTAAATCTAAAGGGGAATTCTACCATTTCAAAATTGTCATAATTAAATGGTTAAGATGATTAGAGAAACTTATCAAGACACAATGGCTATGAGCATGCTGCCCAAAGCCTGACACTGTTTTGAGAAGGCTTTGACCTAAAATATATTTTTAAAAGCCATTCAATGTTGAAACGGTACACTTCTAGAAGAAGAAGACTTTGTAAGTCTCCAAAGATTTACCACTGTTTTGAATAGTAGGTAAAATGTCTATATTTGTGTTGCAGTCATGGTGACCCCTGGTTCCCATCACCACCACTGTAAAGATTAGATTAGATTAGATTAGATTCAACTTTATTGTCATTGTGCAGAGTACAAGTACAGGGCCAATGAAATGTAGTTAGCATCTAACCAGAAGTGCAATATATAACATTATTTACATAAAGTGCGGTGGTAACAGTGACCAGTGCATAAATATAACTGTTTTATACATGTGTGTACAAGTGAAATGTGAAATATGTAATATAAAATATGAGACATACAATACAAAATATACAGTGTTATATATGCAGTGTTATATGTATCTATCTATCTGTGTATTATGTTTATATACAGGAATGTACATATTGAATATATAGTATATAATATACATATATACATAACACATACATAAAGTGAGATATGCAGTAATATGAATGTAGGTTATTATATACACATGCGTATACAAATATAGACATGTAGATGTAATAGATAATGTACAGATCAGGGAGCAGCAATACAAATGAAAGTTGTATGAATGAAGTATATCATCAGTGCAGAAGGTGTTGGAAGTGCAGTTTTTTAAAGTGACTGTGTAGCGTTCGTCAGGATAACCGCCTCAGGAAAAAAGCTTTTCCTAAGCCTGCTGGTGCGGGAGCGGAGGCTCCTGTAACGCCTGCCAGATGGTAAGAGGCTGAAAAGTCTATGATTTGGGTGGGTAACATCTTTGATGATGTTTCTTGCCCTGCCCATGCAGTGTTTGTGGTATATGTCCTTGATGGTGGGTAAATCGGTGCCTGTGATGCGCTGCGCTGTTTTTACTACCCGCTGGAGTGCTTTGCGGTCAGCAGCGCAGCAACTGCCGTACCATACAGAGATGCAGTTGGTGAGTATGCTCTCAATGGTACAGCGGTAAAAGTTCACCAGGATCCTGGGAGACAGGTGAGCTTTCTTGAGGCTCCGTAGAAAATAAAGGCGCTGCTGCGCCTTTTTGATGAGGACGGAGGAGTTCAAGGACCAGGTGAGATCCTTGGAGATGTGGAGACCAAGGAACTTGAAGCTGGACACCTGGTCCACTGCAACTCCACTGATGGAGATGGGGGTGTGAGCCTGGTTCCTAGTCCGTCTGAAGTCCATGATGATCTCCTTTGTTTTGTGCGTGTTGAGTGCCAGGTTGTTGTCATGGCACCATGAGGAGAGATGCTGTACTTCGTCCCTGTAGGCCGTCTCATCATTATCTGTGATCAGGCCTATCACCGTGGTGTCGTCTGCGAACTTGACTATGGTGTTTGAGCCATAAACAGGTACACAGTCATGGGTGAAGAGGGAGTACAGTATCGGACTCAAAACACAGCCTTGTGGAACGCCAGTGTTCAGGGTGATGTGTGATGAATGGAGATTGCCTAATTTAACAGACTGGGGTCTGTTAGTCAGGAAGTCCAAAATCCAGTTGCAAAGTGATGTGCTGATGCCCAGATGGTTGAGCTTGGATATCAGCATGGACGGGATCACTGTGTTAAATGCTGAACTGAAATCAATGAAGAGCATTCTCACATAAGAGTTCTGACAGTCCAGGTGGGTCAGTGCAGTGTGTAGTGCTGTGGAGATGGCGTCCTCAGTGGATCTATTGCTCCGATATGCGAACTGGTGTGGGTCCAGCGTAGCAGGTAGGCAGAGCTTCAGGTGGGAAAGAACTAGTCTTTCAAAGCACTTGGAGATGATTGGGGTGAGTGCAACAGGTCGGAAGTCATTCAGGGCTGAAGCAGTTGAGTGCTTTGGCACTGGCACAATGGTGGCAGACTTGAAGATGGATGGGACAGCTGCCTGGGCCAGCGAGACATTGAAGATGTGTGTGAAGACACCCGAGAGTTCCTCAGCACAGGCTCTTAGCACACGGCCAGGTACACCATCAGGGCCCGCTGCTTTCCGTGCATTCACCCTGCTCAGCATGCGACTGACATCCGAATTGGAAAGTTCAAGTGGATTATCGTCTGGTGGAGGATCGTTTTTTAAACATGTCACCTTATTACCCCGGTCAAAGCGAGCATAAAAGTGGTTCAGCTCATCAGGGAGTGAAGCACTGTTGGTGGATGGCGCAGTGCTCGGTGGCTTGTAGTCTGCTTGACATCTGAGTCAGTAAGTTTCTCTACAATCATTTCACACCACACCAATCTAAATGACCATGTTTACGTCTCAACAATATAATAATACTGAGAACTTGAAAAATTGGTGGAATTCCTCTCTGACCCTTAGAAGATCCAGTTGAGAATGTGGCCTGTACATAATTACATCACAATTAAATAGTGAAGCAAAACAATAGCAAAAATATATTAATAAATGTCTCTAAGCATTAACTGCACATTAACTCACACCCACCCTTTGATTAAATATTCCGGGGATATACACTACATTTCGAAAAGTATTCACTCATAAACTGTCAACTGTCAGTGGGATTATAACAAAGTGAAAGTGATTGGGAATGACAGCAACTCAGTCATGAAGTGGTCGGCCATGTAAAATGACAGAGCGGGGTCAGCGGATGCTGAGGCGCATAGTGCGCAGAAGTGACCAACTTTCTGCAGAGTCAATCACTACAGACCTCCAAACTTCATGTGGCCTTCAGATCAGCTCAAGAACAGTGTAGTGGGCTTCATGGAATGGGTCTCCATGGCCGAGCAGCTGCATCCAAGCCTTACATCACCAAGCGCAATGCAAATCGTGGAATGCAGTGATGTAAAGCACCGCCACTGGACTCTAGAGCAGTGGAGACGTGTTCTCTGGAGTGACCAATCACGCTTCTCCATCTCACAATCCAATGGACGAGTCTGGGTTTGGCGGTTGCCAGGAGAACGGTACTTGTTTGACTGCATTGTGCCAAATGTAAAGTTTGGTGGAGGGGGGATTATGGTGTGGGGTTGTTTTTCAGGAGTTAGGTTCGGCCCCTTAGTTCCAGTGAAAGGAACTCTTAATGCTTCAGCACCAAGAGATTTTGGACAATTTCATGCTCCCAACTTTGTGGGAACAGTTTGGGGACAGCCCCTTCCTGTTCCAACATGACTGAGCACCAGTGCACAAAGCAGGTCCATAAAGACATGGATGAGTGGGCTTGGTGTCGAAGAACTTGACTGGCCTGCACAGAGTCCTGACCTCAACATGATAGAACACCTTTTGTGACCGCCTGGACACCTGGAGACTGCCAGCCAGGCCTTCTTGTCCAACATCAGTGTCTGACCTCACAAATGCGCCTCTGGAAGAATGGTCAAAAATTCCCATAAACACACTCCTAACCCTTGTGGAAAGCCTTCCCAGAAGAGTTGAAGCTGTTACAGCTGCAAAGGGTGGACCGACATCATATTAAACCCTATGGATTAAGAATGGGATCTCACTGAAGTTCATTTGCGTGTGAAGGCAGTATAGTGTAGCATAAATATACATACAGCTGGTCACCTCTGGTCAAATGACATGTTTTTTTGAACACCTTCTCTCCACAGAGCACACTTGTACATGCATAATTATTGTTTATTTGCTGAATTTAACATAAATAAATATATAAATAAATAAATAACACATGTTCTGTGCAAAGTTTATGGCACATTTAATGTTTTTTTTCCCCCAATACGTTAAACTGCAAATAAATGGAAACTGTGCACTAACATATGCACAAAACATCATATTACAGTTTGGTAGGGGAGGTGTTGACTTATTTTCACTTACAAAATCAACACAATATGTTGCATATGGGCTGAAGGTTAGGGAACCAGCCTTGCAACGGAAAGGTCGTCTGTTCGATACCCTAAGCTGAATGTACATGGCAGTACTGCTCCCTGGACGCTACAGATAAGGCTGCACGCTGCTCTGGGCAAGTGTCCTGCCCCTAGTGTGTGTCTTCACTAGTGTGTATGTGGTGTTTCACTGCATGGATGGGTTAGATTGCAGAGCTGCTTTTATATAACAGCTCGGTTTCCCCATTGTGCAACTAATGGTTACTTAATCTTAATTTGACCAGGGGTGTCAAAAGTTTTGCACGTTTGGACAGTTCTTTGCAGCTGTCATTTTTATGCATCATGTCACCTCAGCCTCTGTAGCCATAATGACTGAAAAAAAAAATTCTCCACTTACATCCAATTTACAATTCGTATTACTAGTAACTACGACTATTACTGGCAGAATTATCATGAAACAGGCAGTGGCTTTACAGAGCAGGGCTCAAACGCACCATCTCTTCTTCCATTTATATCCAGCTGAAGGACTGATCAAAAAGCCTCCTCGCTGAAACGTCCTCCTCTAGGGACCAATCTGTGCGCTCAGTCTACATTTGTAATTTTAAGGGAGCAGATTTGAGCCGACAAATGAAAAGGTTTTTTTCTTCTGTATCAGCCTCAGTATCTTGCCAAACCTTGAGTATGCTCAAGCTAAATTAAAGAGCTGCATTAGCTGGAGAGTGCTGCTAATCACAGAGCCTCTGCAGGTTCAGGCGTACACACAGCACTCCCTCTCAGCTAGACCTCATTTACCAGGCTGGACAAAGCAGGTAAAATAACAGTGATGTGAGCTTCAAAGAGACTTTCCAGTTCATCATGGTGGGTAAGGAAACAACTTTAAATGAGCTTTGAAAGAGCTGAGACTAGACACCAAAGCACACCGTAATGACTAGATTACATACATGTTCATTTTATTACAGTGCCAAAGACCAATATACAGACCTGTGGAAATGTCAGAGATAGTGTTGCACAGATACTGATACTGTATTGGTATTGATGTCAATATTGGCACTTAAATGCAGTATTGCTATCAGTGATGGGGATACCACAAAGCAATTTCTGACGCGAGCAAGTGCATCAGTAGACAGAACTTAACACCACCTTGCGGTGTGGGATGGCAAGCAGCAGTAAAATCACTCATGTCAGAATCTGTAGTTTTTGGTGTAAAAAACATGCTAACGGAGCCGATTAGCTGAACAACTAAGCTGCTGCTTTCAGTACTCACTCATCTCCTGCTGTGTGGTCACTTACAGACTGAGTTAATGTTACATAGAGAATGGAAGGAATCGCTGAACCCCCGACATAATGATAGCATTTAGCTTTGATTTAGCCTTTAGCACAGCAGTCCGCTAACCAGGCCTGTGCGTCCACTATCCCTACATGCAGCGCGCCTCTGTCGTTCAGCAGTATCACTCAGCAGCGTCGTCTCACAGCCCATCGCTTCAACCAAGCCAGAAAAGACAGTGTGAATGATAGTGATATTTACTGGACTGACGCTTGCAGTGCAAGTGAACAAAGCGCAAGTACGAGACAAACAACTTGTGAAATTTGGATGTGAAACAACACTCAGCTCCGTTTTTGAGCCAGAGAACTGCTGTGTGCTGATGTGTAAACACTACAGGTTTATCTGTTCATTGTTTAGTTCTGGTTTTAACTGTTCTGCCCAATAAATATATTTGACTTTTACTTAAGTTGTTAAATATGGTTCTTATTACAAATGATAAAACAGCAAGTACTAAATATATACTGTAAATATACAAAAATACATTTTCATAAGCATCTAATGAATATAATCCTACAAGTAAATGCCATCTAGCCAAGCCGAGTGTGTTTTATTTGTGACACCAAACACAGATTTTACCCAAATAAAGTATTTTTTAAATGTAACCGTATAAATATCAGGACTAACAAGTGAGTTCAGTTTCATAGAATTTTTATCAGTATTGGCAATTAGTATCGGCTGATACTAAAAAATCAGGTTTCAGTCTCAATATCAGAAGGGAAAAAGTGATATCGGTGCATTTCTGGTCAGAGCCCACCCTTCACCATCAAATTCCAGGCAGAAGAGCTTTTCAGTACCACTTATATGTTCTATAAAAAGAAATTCACAGGACAAGACAACCAATATATTGTTTGGGCCCTAACACAGTATATTCATACCACAACAGTGCTGCATTTCCATGTCATCATTTTTCAAAATAATCAACATCCTGTTTATTCCACTGGAAAAAGTTAGGAAAATTGCACATGATTTCCCAGCGCTGTTCCATTAAAAACAACAGAATATCCTGTTTGTTGTTGACAACCTACCACCAACATGTAAACACTTAATTTAAACAGGTAATTCACATAAAAATAGAGAAGGCATGTTGATATTGATAGGTATCACTATTGGGCTGATATCAGCAGAAAACCATAATTTCTGCATATGAACTAATTAATATTTATATTGATTAGTTTGCATGATAGCCACGTTGACATGCAGCCTTGTAGTCCGTTAATAATCCAACTAATAGCTCAATTGGAATAGAACACATCCATGTATACACCTTAAACGGATTAGACTAGTCCCACTGAAGCCAATCAGAATACAATTTCTATCTGACTGAACGAGGTGGCTAATCTTGTAAATTATCCATTAAATAGAACAATAATATCTGTGGAAATGCCTGTATCTGATTACATTCTGTATTGAAAAGTTTAATTGCATTCTGCATGTGTGTCACGTCCTAGTGAAAGTTTATAATGTTCAGCATAGCAGGAGCAGAAACTCATCTGTGAAGGAGACAAAGTTTATTCTCTGATCTTTAAAAAACAGTGGTGGGACAGACGTCCAGCTTACGTGTCTCAGAACACAATGTCTTCCGCTCTGCCTTCTTTAATAAGTACACTATATTTCTAAAAGTATACACTCACCCATCCAAATAATTGAATTCAGGTGTTCCAATCACTTCCATGGCCACAGGCATATAAAACCAAGCACCTAGGCCTGCAGACTGCTTCTACAAACATTAGTGAAAGAATGGGTCGCTCTCAGGAGCTCAGAGAATTCCAGTGTGGTTTCCTTCTCTAAACTTTGTGAAAACAGTTTGGGGACGGCCCCTTCCTGTTCCAACACGACTGCACACCAGTGCACAAAGCAATGTTCATAAAGACATGAATGAGTTTGGTGCAGAAGAACTCAACTGGCCTGCACAGAGTCCTGACCTCAACCCGATATAACACCTTTGGGATGAATTAGAGTGGAGACTGCAAGCCAGGCCTTCTCGTCCCACATCAGTGTCTGACCTAACAAATGTGCTTCTGGAAGAATGGTCAAAAATTCCCTTAAACACACTCCTAAACCTTGTGGAAAGCCTTCCCAGAAGAGTTGAAGCTGTTATAACTGCAAAGGGTGGGTCAACATCATATTAAATCCTATTAACTCAAGTTAATATGCGTGTGAAGGCAGACGAGCAAATACTTTTGGAAATATCGTGTATGTGTGATGTACTTTTTCCTGAGTATGACATCATTTAAAAGCAATTATAAACACAAGCACTGCTCACTGCTGCTCATCTCACTCTAACTGGACTCGTGATGCTCGTTGCCATGGTAACCTCTATATTAAGCGTACCATACACATGCGTGAAATTTTGGATTGGATTTTTTTTAGCGTGCATGTAAACTGAGATTTTTCATCAGGTTGTTGAGCAGAGTGTGCACATAAACACCTCAGTCTGGAATCCAATCCGATTGGGAAAAATCTTTGCATGTAAACATAGCCAGTGTTATTCTAAAGCATCTACCCAAAGGAAGAAGACGGTAGTCCTGATGCAGAATGTGAAGGGGTCCAGACGAGCAGGTCAGACCTGCACGTGAGGAGTGTTTATTCCAGACAGGCTGACAAGGCTTGAGATGAGACACAGCAAATGGAAACACACAGGTAAGAGAAAATTGTAGGCTACGTCCAAAACAGTGCTCTGTTCACCGCATAGTGCTCTGTCTCTGGGGAGTCTGCCATTTTGTAGTGGTCTAAAAACACAGTAGAGAATATCCACTGTGCTTTTAGGAGCTGTTTATACTTTGTAATAACATGTATTTTCTGTGATCTGATCATCTGAATTGTACCTGACTCTATGAAAAGCTTAAGCTAGATGAAAATACACCCAGGACACATTATTGCTCAATCAAAGCTGCACAGAGCACACACATATTACACCTTATTTTCTTTAAACCATCAGTTTCATCTTTGGAGTACATGTATGACCAAAGTCACGTCTGGTTAGGATGTTGTGTGAATTTGGGTGTAACAACCATAAAAAAAGCCAAGATTACAGGGAAAAGAAAAAGAAAGGCCATTATACCCTCAGTGGCCACTTTATTAGAAACCCCTCTCTCATATCTCCACCTTCCTGGTGTGCAGTTAGAGACTGTAGCTCATCTGTTGATTCAAGGTTTGTGCCAGCCCTTCATCAATGGTCAGTTTCAGAGCCACTCTTGTCTGAATATTTTTGGGTGATGGTCCACTTCCAACCTAGCAGTAACTAGAAATTCCAGCTATGCCGCTGTGTTTGATACACTCGTGCCAGCACCACAAACACTACCACATCAGCGTCGCTGCTGTGTTCAGTATGAAACCCCACCCAAGAAATATCTGGACAACAGCGGCCATGTGTTCAGAGACTGACCAGTGATGAATGAGGTAGAGGGGCTGATCAACTGCAGCAGCGGTTGAGCTACAGTCTGTAACTGTACACCTACGTAGTGGAGCTATAAGGTAGGCAGAGCTCATAAAGAGGACAAAGAATGGAAGTAGAAGGTAAGTGTGTCTTTTAAAGTGACCAGTGAGTGGAAGTACATGATTAGGTTTCTAATAAAGTGGCCATTTAGTGGAAGTACGAGGTAGGTGCTTCTAATAAAGTGGCCAGTTAGTGGAAGTACAAGATCGGTGTTTCTAATGAAGTAGCCAGCATGTGGACATACAAGGTTGGTGTTTCTAATAAAGTGGCCAGTTAATAGAAGTACAAAGTAGGTGTGTCTAATAAAGTGGCCAGTTAGTGGAAGCACAGTGTAGAGGCTTATAATAGTACAGTGGGGAAAAAAAGTATTTAGTCAGTCACCAATTGTGGAAGTTCTCCCACTTAAAAAGATGAGAGAGGCCTGTAATTGACATCATAGGCAGACCTCAACTATGAGAGACAAAATGAGGAAAAAAATTCAGAAAATCTCATTGTCTGGTTTTTAAAGAATTTATTTGCAAATAATGGTGGAAAATAAGTATTTGGTTAATAACAAAAGTTCATCTCAATACTTTGTTATATATCCTTTGTTGGCAATGACAGAGGTCAAACGTTTTCTGTAAGTCTTTACAAGGTTGGCACACACTGCTGCTGGTATGTTGGCCCATTCCTCCATGCAGAGCAGGAGGGGCTAGGCCACTCCAGGACCTTGAAATGCTTGTTACAACACCACTCCTTTGTTGCCCTGGCAGTGTGCTTGGGATCATTGTCATGCTGAAAGACCCAGCCACGTTTCATCTTCAATGCCCTTGCTGATGGAAGAGGTTTGCACTCAAAATCTCACAATTCATGGCCCCATTCATTCTTTCATGTACATGAACCAGTCATCCTGGTCCCTTTGCAGAGAAACAGCCCTAAAGCATGATGTTGCCACCCCTATGCTTCACAGTTGGTATGGTGTTCTTTGGATGCAACTCAGCATTCACTCTCCTCCAAACACGACGAGTTGTGTTTGTACCAAACAGTTCTACTTTGGTTTCATCTGACCATATGACATTCTCCCAATACTCTTCCGGAACATCCAAATGCTCTCTAACTTCAGACGTGCCCGGATATGTACTGGCTTAAGCAGCGGGACTTGTCTGGCACTGCAAGATCTGAGTCCCTGGCGGCGTAGTGTGTTACTGACAGTAGCCTTTGTAACGTTGGTCCCAGCTCTCTGCAGGTCATTCACTAGGTCCCCCCATGTGGTTCTGGCATTTCTGCTCACCGTTCTTGTGATCATTTTGACCCCACGGGCTGAGGTCTTGCGTGGAGCCCCTGATCGAGGGAGATTAGCAGTGGTCTTGTAGGTCTTCTATTTTCTGATTATTGCTCCCACAGTAGATTTCTTCACACCAAGCTGCTTGCCTATTGCAGATTCAGTCTTCCCAGCCTGGTGCAGGTCTACAATCCTGTTTCCAGTGTCCATCAACAGCTCTTTGGTGTTCACCATAGTGGAGTTTGGAGTCTGACTGTTTGAGGTTGTGGGCAGGTGTCTTTTATACAGATAACGAGGGCAAACAGGTGCCATTAATACAGGTAATGAGTGGAGGACAGAGGAGCCTCTTAAAGAAGAAGTTACAGGTCTGTGACAGCCAGAAATCTTGCTTGTTTGTAGGTGACCAAATACTTATTTTCCACCATTATTTGCAAATAAATTCTTTAAAAACCAGACAATGAGATTTTCTGATTTTTTTTCCTCATTTTGTCTCTTATAGTTGAGGTCTACCTATGATGTCAATTACAGGCCTCTCTCATCTTTTTAAGTGGGAGAACTTGCACAATTGGTGACTGACTAAATACTTTTTTTCCCCACTGTACACACTTCAACTGAAAAAAATTATAGCCCATTAACATAAAATAGCAAAAGATACTTCTTTTTTTGTGTAATAGAATATACATTGTAAGTCATTTATCATATGTATGCATTTCTATGCATGCCTTATTAGAGAGTAGAGCATTTGCTTGAGGACAGTGCTTGTAAATGGCCATCTAAGGTGAATAGCTCATATATCACATTTTAAAGACAAGTAGCTACAAAATTAATAAAAATATTCTTTCAAATGTTGGTATCAGCCAATGGTTCAGTATCAGAATTGGAAAGAAACAGCAATATCGTGCCATCTCTAGTGAAATGATCTGTGTTTAATTGCTTTTGTGATCATTTAGCACACTTTAGGACATTTTACTATCCCATCCTTAATTGTGACCACTGAAAGGATCATAAGCTCCAAGCGGCTGCAGCCCCGCGCTCTACACGCATGTTGGCCATTCCTCAGGAGCTTACCTGTCCTATTTCCATTTCTGCACTGTGCGCTATGGTAACCAGGCCACAGCTCATGTGTGCATGTGGCAGACTCTGTTAAAACAGGCTCCTGCCTATGCTTAGACCATTGAGTGCAAAGGCTGAGGGGGATGCAGCATTAAGGACAACCCCAAATCACCGGTTTTCCTTCTTCCTATTATCACGACATGCCAAGTCATTGTGCACGGATTGGGAATTAAGACAAGCGAACCCGCAAGCAAGCCAGACTGCCCACAGCTATTCATGAACTGATGAATTGAGGTCCAGCAGGGAGTGAAAAGCTAATTATGCCAGTATACTTGATGCCCCATTATGCCAGGTCACTTGATGCCCATTCAAACGTGGCTGGTATCAGATCAACAGTGCATTCCAGGATGTCACCAAGAATACAGGACTTCCACAGACGGGTAGTCTATTGTAAAACCCACTGTAATGACCAGTAGCTCAAAATACATAACGCCAGTTCACCCGATGCCCATTAAAGCGTCCATTTAAAGGTGCCTGCCTTTTGAATGGCACTGCCTCTCTATACCCCTCAGAGCGAACAGTGCCTCCATGAACAGGTAGTCCAGCCTTTACCCCGCTGGCACGGCCAGTAGGCAAAAACATCCCACCTGTCAGCCACCCTGGCGCTGTGCCAACATGCCCCCAGTTCACCTACCTCCACAAAATAGAAGCAGGGCAGCAGGGTGACGCTGTCTTTGCTCATCTTGCTCTTGAGCCTCTCTTTCGCAGCCATGCCGAACGTTCGGGGTGCCTCCCCAGGTGCTTCTGAGCGGAGCGGGGGTGAAAGGATCCGAAGCCCCCCCCGAAGGGTCCCTCCAACAGAGATGAACTGGAGCTCTTCTATGCCGGCGCTTCCTTCTCCATCCTCGGGGTCCAGAAGGGAAGGAGAAGAGCAGTGCGCGTGGAGGCAGCCTGGACACACTCTCTCATACACACTCATGAACGCACACAGGAGCGCGCGCGCGCCAGGACTGCAGCACCAAAGCAGGCAGCAGCGGCTGCAGCTGCGTCCTCCGCGCGCTGAGAGGCTCGAGAGCAGCGGGAAGCATCGCGATATTTCCGCACAGCTGATGGATGGAGGCGGTTGTGTTTGGAGGCTCGGGGCGAGAGGGAAAGAAAAAAAAGGGTGAAAAAACAGAAGAAAGAAAGGAAAAAAAGGAGTGACGTCAACGGAGGTGTGCTAAAAACCCATTTTCGCGCGTGCGTGCGTGCGCGCGCGGGTGGGTTGTGGGCTGTGTGTGTGTGTGTGTGTGTGTGTGTGTGTGTGTGAGTGCGGCTGTTTGAATGTGCACCGCACTAATATGTGCACGTGCGAGTGTGACTTTTTTTTCCTTTTTTTCTGTGATTATGCGTGTGCATGCGTGTGTGCGCGTGCGTGCGTGCGCGCATCCGTCTCCATCAAATGATGCGGGCTGTTGCGTAGCAAAGACTGTGATACATCTCGTGGTACAAAGTAACATGAGCCATCTACCATTCTCACCCACTACACGCACATTCTACACATATAGTGGCCTCTTAAAGGGGAATTCCACCATTTACAAAAAAAAAAAAAAATGCTGCATAATTCAGGGGTTGAGATGAAAACAGAGTCGTTCAGAGCGGCTTGGTGTGAAATGGTTCACTGTAGAGAAACTTACAGAATCAGACTCCTTTACAGTGGTGGTGATGGGAACCAGGGGTCGCAATCAGTGCGTTTACATGCGCTGAATAATCCGATTCGGCCGTTATCTGATTGTTCAAATGGTCATGTAAACAGCACACTCTGATCTAGCCATCTGATTAAGAAATCCGATAAAGAGGCTGGCTTTTAGCTCAGTCATCAGATTTCTCAGTCCATGTGAACTCTTACTCTGATTTCTTTCGGATTTCTCAGTCGGAGCATGTGCGAAAACAGACAGAAATAAGCGAGCAGTGATGCCTGACAAAATGAAGGATTTAGATATTCTTCATCTTCTATATGACATATGTTCATATTTTCAGGTAAAGCGGCACAATGTTTAAAAAAAAAAAAAAGCCGCGGCATGAAGTTTGAGTTTTACATTATGTTTACGTCATGTGTTCTTCTGTGAGTTTATTGGCTGATTGCAAAGCAGAAATCATATTACTAACTGATTCATGTAGACCTGGAGTTTCCCCATTATCTGATCAGTCACGCGTATATAAACGTGTTGATCAGACTATTGACAAAATCAGATTTTCTACAGTTATAGAATTATTAAGTGCAAGTAAATGCACTCAATGTCAACACAAATGTAGCCATTTTATTTACTATCCAAAACCACCAGTGCACCTACAGGTGTCCGAGTTTTGTATGTAATGTGATGATGGTAAAATAGTGCTAAATCATTTTATTTGGGGACTATTTTGTTACACAATGCCCTGTGTGTGCCCCTCCACCGTGATTGGTTTTCAAAACAAGTTTTTCATTCCAAACTTTGTCTCAGAACTACCATAAAACAACATCCCAGACAGGGGACCAGGCTGTCTGTAATAATTATCTGTGAGGAAGCTTTTAGAGTTGGACGTCTGGTTCCTATCAGCACCACTGTGAACAATTTTGACTGAGTGCGTTTCTTTAGAACAGATCATTTCACACCAAACCGCTCTGACTTTACGTCTTAATTGTTTTCTTTATGCTGAAATTTTTACTCAAGGAATACAGTTACTGCCCCCTTTTACCTTGTTCTTCAGTGGTCAGGACCCCCATGGAGCCTCACAGAGCAGGTACTATTTCTGCAGTAACACTGATGTGGTGGTGATCCAGCCACCAGCCTCCTGTGGGCAACGTCCTGTCACCACTGATGAAGGACTAGAGGATGACCAACACAAATCCAGCCATAACCACCAAATCAGCACAGTTGTTATTTATGCCTTGAGAGTTTTGATGGGAGTGAGGTCAATGTGCATAAAACACAAAGGAAAAGAATCACTTTGGCATCTTATTTGATGCTCATCATGACATTAGTGATCTTTACAAGTGAGATCTGCATCATTTTGTAAAACCTTAGTCGAGCAGCTTTGAGCGCTGATCTCCAATAAAACTGTTTCAAGGTTTGAAACCTTTTTTATGAAACAGGTAGTTCTGGTTTTGAAATCTGCTGCTGCAAAATGCTTAACATGTGCACAGGTTGCTCTATACATCCAGGCTGAATCTCAGATGGTGCCATCCGTCTTATATAGAGCACTAGGTCACCTCTATAATTCTGGCTTTTTTTTTCAGCACGGAATTGTGCACTGAATCCCAAATCATCGCTGAATCCCAAATGACTATTTATTGGCTCTATTATGCCATGTTACTGCAGGAGCCAGTATTTTAATTCTTACATAGTGCACCATGCAGGGAGCAGGGAGCCATTTGAGATTCAGCTTCAGCACGAAGACGATAGCATCGTCGTCATGGCGGTAATTTGACAGCATTAAACGCTGCTTTATTATGATACGTTTGTTATTATAGGACAAAATGTTAAAAAGTTCACAAAATGACTGCAGAATATGATGATTGCACAAAAAACAGCGTACTCTACAGGAACTCCATTTCTTGGTGGAATAGTAGTTCATTTTGATTATTATGAAAAATAACAAATGATTTATTTAAAAAAATGTGTATTTTATCATGTTTTATGCTGTCTGCAGTTTATAGAAGCAATAAGGCATCCTTACCTGTGATAAAATCACTGTAATGCATGGCCTCTTGTGGCTTTAGCTTTATTTTTGGTGGTATCCAGCCTGTCCAACACAACTCCAACTGCTTATTAAATTGAGTTTATATAATGGATAGTTTGGGGTGATGTTGATAGACACTGCTACACTGAATTAATTCCTGAATCTCAATGGTTCCCAACTTCACAGAGAAAACTATTAAAACATTTCAAGCAAATGCTGCCATCTTGTGGAGCTTCATCACTATTACAGCATTAATCTCACTACAGTGAACAGAGAAATACAGACATAAGACTGAACTACTGACAGACAGACAGATATATATATATATATATATATATATATATATATATATATATATATATATATATATATATATATATATATATATATATATAGATAGATAGATATAAACAGATAGATAGATAGACAGACAGACAAATAAACAGGCAGATAGACAGAGAAATGGATGGATAGATAGATAGATAGATAGATAGATAGATAGATAGATAGATAGATAGATAGATAGATAGATAGATAGATAGATAGATGCAGCGTGGAAAGAATCTTTTGGAATGTCTAATCCAGCCTCTGCAAGCTTCTGCTGTGATGTCCTCACATGCTGCATCCATGGCAGCCAGCAGAGTCATCTGAGTATGAGGCTGCCGATCATAAACCTTCCACCTTTCACGATCATTTAGAGCCATCTCACCATCTGGGATGAGATCTCTGTAGAGTGTATCTATGAATGTGACGAGATGCTGTGTGTTGTATGGCCCTAAAGTGGGAATATGAGTTAGCACACCCAGTTCTGAAATGGTTGCACACGTAGTGATGTTCCCTCCTCATTGGCCAGGTACATCAACAGTGGCTCTGTGTCCAATAATATTTCGACCACGCCTTCTGCCTTTTGTCAGGTTGAACCCAGCCTCATCCACGTATATGAATCAATGAGGTTGCTCACTTGATTCCAGCTCCATTATACTCTACATTTCAGAAGATAAAAAAGTTATAATCTTAACCGAATTCACTGAAGATCACATCAAATGTACATGTTAGTCAAATTTACTGTACTGTATCATTACACAATGATCTATTTACTGAAATGGGTGGTTACTGCATGCACGTAGATGATTTACCTGCACATACTGATAGCGAAGCTCCTTCACTCTGTCACCATTCCTTTCAAATGGTACACGGTACAACTGTTTCATTCTCATCCGTTTTTTTCTAAGCACTCTGTCAATACTTGAGATGCTTACTGACTATGTTTTCAAAGATGTCATGGTTGTCTATAATGGCACTCTGGATCTCCCTAAGTCTAATAGCATTATTAGCTATGACCATTTCACAGATGGCATCCTCCTGCTGAGGTGTAAAAAGGGGACCTCTGCCACCCCTGTGAGGTAGCCCTGCAGACCTGTGTGGTACACAAGTAGTAAGGCAAAACACAAGACTGAGTTGAGTATACTTTTAGAAAATATGTAAAATTGTAATATGAAATGTTAGTGTGCACTGTAAACATATAGTATTACAGTATAGAGTTATTTGGATTACCCACCTGTTCTCTCTACGAAAGGTTTGGATTATTGAGGACACAGTTGATCTCCCACCATTTGGCTGCACCCTTCGGACAGCTTCAGCCATTGTTAGGCCATGATTGACAACATGGTCTAAAAGTGTGGCCCTTATTTCATCTCCATGTCCATGGCCTCTTCTACCTCTCCCTCTGTTATGCCTCCTTACTCCCCTTCCACGCACTCTTACTGCTCTTCTTGCTTCTGGCTGTTGAGCATGGTCATTTCTTTGTGGATCTTCCATTGTTAGAAATTGTAGAACTGTGCTTTGCTTAGTCTATATATGCTTGCCAAATGAAGGTTCATGAGATGCACCTTAGAGTAGTTTCAGAAAACTGCTTGATCATGGGTTGATCTAGAGCATCAGACACTCCCCTTCATTAGTAAAAGTCATGATTCACCTGAGAGCTAATCACCAGTTCAAACAATATTTACAAAAAAGTCCACTAGAAGTGTATAAAATCTGCTTATCAGCCTGACAACTGGCTTAACTATTTTGATTATAATGATGTATACAATGAACTAATGGCTAGGTGTTTTGGTGGGGTAGGACAGTTTAGTAGAGAAAAGTATAATACATTATGATTTGCATGACAAAAGCGATTGAGAATTTGGGAAACAGCAGGACAGTTGTCCAGAATCATTTGCTATAGTGCTCCATATAATTTGCTGTCTGTATGTAAAGGAATGATAAATGACGATTTGATGTGCACAAGTGACGAGATGATGTGCAAGTTGAACGAGTAGTTTTAAGAAATCTAATTCTGATCTGAGAAATGCTTCAAAGCGACTGAGAAAAACTGTAAACAGACAGATAGATAGATACACACTATCTAATTCCACTGGATATAATATCAGTACGCATTCATATATTAATTGGTTTGTGTCAAATTGTTGTTTTATGTGCCACTATTTTCAGAATGAGAAGCTATTTGAGATTTTTTCATACCTGTATATTTCTGCATGACTTTTCACCAGATCTTTATGAAAACCGCAATTCTCATGTGCGTCTTTCACAGTTACCCCAGTCTCACTGCCTGTCTTTGTTTATACAAATGTTCTGTTACTTTAAGGGTGTTCTCAGTTTAATTTAGACAGCATGACAAAAGCTTTAGTGCAGGGATTTCCTCTCAGATGGTGGCTGAGCTTTCATGCCAGATTCCTTTCACTGCGGTCTACAGCAATGTCACTTAGAGTTTAATCAGCCCGCAAACCGTGACTGCCTCTCAAATCTGTGTCATCTACGTTTAATCTTAAAAGAAAATAGTGACCATTCGCCACTGCTTGCACTGCTGTGAAAGTAAAACCGTAACCACATTTAAACATGCTCTGTTTCTAAAACATATAAAAGTAAAAGGTAAGTGTTTTACGGATAAATGGAAAGATTCATTGGCTTTCCGTGATGATGTGGGATGCAGCAGCTAATCAATGCTTCTGGTTGTCTCATAAATTAGCATATTTGTAGGAAGTATAATTTTATACTGACATGAAATTTTAAGTGTTTTGTATAAAAATAATCAAATCAAATGCAGAGGATGTGAACTGAGACATGAGACAAACAAAAATCTTGAGGCTTTGGAGATTGTACTGAGTACTTAGACTTAGATCTAACTGAAAGTGTAAACAGTCTCTTGGAAATTTAGTGGAGTGAAGATACAAGTATTCAGTTTCAATAACATTCGAATACAAATCTTCCAAAATGATACTTAAGTAGTAACAAAGTATAAACACTCCTAGATAAGAGTGCTGATCTGAGAGCAGTGTCCCCTCTCAGTGGAGCAGTATTCATAGAATGTAGAAATCCCAAAACTGATCCATCTTCAGACTGTAAAAAAGTTGTTTTAACTTTTATAAAGTTAGTGTCTGTGCTGCTTTGAAATTTTAATGAGTAATGAGTTGATAGAGCATAAAAACAGATTCTAGTTAAAAAAAAAAATGAATAAGCTCCCTGGACAAAAACTTGGAGGTAGTAACTTCAGGCTCCTGCAGATGGTGCTGCACAAGGATGATTGAGCTATAAATACCTGCAGGCTGTGCGACAGGATTCATAGATTGAGAAAAGGTGGTACGGTGCAGTAAAGGTCTCATTCAATGTGTGGAAAATGGGTCATAAAGCAAATGTTAATGATTGGCAAAAATGAGTGACTGCATGTGGGTGAGCCAAAGGCCACAGTGTGAAGGAAGAGCCTGAATTTGCAGGTTTGGAAGCGTACGGTCAAATGGGTCGACAAGCAATAGCAAAAATTCCAGTCTACGGGAAATTCTAGTCAGATTTGCAGCTGAAAGACAGAAAGGGACTGCCAGTGTGTTTCACGGCTTGTAAATAAAAATCACTTCGCTTCCGGGCAAGAATCACTTCTAGAAGTCAACGCAGGTTCTTCACAACCAATATCTGAAAGAACACTCAGCAGAGAACTGCATACCATGAACATATGTTATGCAAGAGGCCTTTGCTCACAAAGTTGTCTGGTTACTGTGGGAGAAGAGACATAAACACTGGACTGTTCATGACTGGAGACATGTTATCTGGTCTCTGGAACAATCTCGTTTCTGCCTGTATGTGATCTAAGCTTGGTTCTGTGTTCATCGTAGACCTCAGGAAGCCTTCATTGAAGACTGCATGCATTGCATGGTTCAAGCTGGAGGAGCTATGTATCCTGAAAACCACTGTTGTACCTTTGAAGGTACATTTACACTGTTTGTGATTAACGCACTGAAGTAACAACACTGATTAAGGCTCTGTTGCCAACTTCTTATGAGTGTTATATGATGATTAAATAAGTCTTAAATCAGAGACATTAAATTGGGTAACCCAGTTTATGCTATTTTCTTTTGCGCTCTGTACATCACTGAAGTGAATGTGGGACTATTACCACACATCTCTCATACAACCTCTAAACTTTCATTGATGAGTATCCTGTCATCATCTTGTACTCTATCACATATAATAAATGTTAGCATTTTAATATACTATGATACATTTGCAGCACAACAGAAGTAAGCTTTATTAGTCACATTTGTACATAAGGATATCAAGAGAGAGAGCATTTGCTTCTGAAAGCTGTAGAAGATCAAAACCAGCTTCAGAGATAAGCAACATTCATTATGGGCAAATCCAGTGTCATCATCTAAACGGTCCAGGGATATATAGCCAACACGGATTGATTGGGGGACAAACATAACAAACCAGAATCAAAGAAGCAACAGTAACACACATGAGCTAAACCAAAACATGAACACATGGACAGGGCTGGGAAGGGCCAATCGTGACAGGTTGTGATGGCATCACTTTATGTGAAAAGCTCACAGTGGATGTTCTGTAGATCCATACCTTATTGTCTTTACAATACATTCAACTAAATTTCTAATTCTAAACCTAACCATAGACCCTAGACCATAACCTTATCACCTTAGAACCTAACCCTAGACCCTAGACCATAACCTTATCACCTTGGAATCACGACCCCTCAGATCCCAGAGCGCTGGCTTATTAATAGTTCCTAGAATTCAGAAGGTTTCATCTGGGGGAAGAGCTTTTTCTTATAAAGCCCCCAAACTCTGGAATGATCTTCCAGAAACTGTTCGGGACTCAGACACAGTCTCAATCTTTAAGACTAGGCTGAAAACACACTTGTTCAGTTTAGCTTTTGGTAGGTAATATTCCCCCCCTAGATAAAGGCAGCAGATCCAGGGGTCCATGGACACAGGGAATTATAGTAAACTGAGACGCTGGTGCTGTCGTCCTGCTGCTCGCACGCGGTCACTCAAGTTTGTGGACGGTGGAGCGGAGGGATGCCGAACTGTTTCAGAGTGCTGCCGTGTCTGTGTGTCCTTCTGGTTCTCTCCTTTTAGTTAAGCTGTCATAGTCAGATCTGCCGGGGTCATTAGCCACACTCTGTAAATGTTTACATTCCCTGTTTATGTACAAACGGATAGAACAAAACTAATCCCATTTACCTGCTTTTTTTTCCGAGTATACAACCGCCCACATGTCCGGCTGGACACTGAAGGACGACTGACTGCCGAGCCCCCCTGCTACCCACTTCAGACCAGCTGCCTACGCCTCAGCTACCACCAACCTCCTTGGATGAGCTGCCCACCCTACCCTGATGTTCTCATAGACTCCTAGATATTCCTAATATCAATATTACTGCTATTAATATTAGTAGTATAATCACTTGTAGGTAGTTTGATCAGAGGAGGATGGGTCCCCCCTGGTGAGCCTGGTTCCTCCCAAGGTTTCTTCCTCAGTTCTGAGGGAGTTTTTCCTTGCCACTGTTGCCCCTGGCTTGCCCACTGGGGGGTTTCTGTACATTCTGTACATTCTTTCAGTCCTGTGGAAACTTTGTCTTTTCTGAAATCCTGTAAAGCTGCTTTGTGACAACATCCGTTGTAAAAAGCGCTATACAAATAAATTTGATTTGATTTGATTTGATTTGATTTAGAACCTAACCCTAGACCCTGGACCACCAACTTATCACCTTAGAACCTAACCCTAGACCCTAGACAATAATCTTATCACCTTAGAACCTGAACCTAGTCCTCATCCGATTATACCAGGATGTAGTCTTATCTTAGTTTGAGTATCTGTGGAGAACGTGCAGTAAGTTGATGCTGTAGCTGTCCGTGGTGCTGAAAAGACTTCAGTCAGTGCAGCAGAGGAACAGCAGGGGAACATTTGGCGTTATACCTAGCCACCTGACACAGGATGAACATGTCAGACAGACAGACAGACAGACAGACAGACAGATAATGTTCACCATACATTGGGCTAATTGCAGTAGCTGTCCAGGCAGACAGACAGACAGGAAGGCAGGCAGGCCTCTCTTTCTCTCTCATTCACTCTCTCACTCTCTTTCTCTCTCACTCACTCTCTTTCTCTCTCACTCACTCTCTCATTTTCTCTCTTTCAAGCTCTCATTCTCATCCTCTTTCATTCAGTCTCTCATTCTCTCTCTCATTCAGTCTCTCATTCTCTCTCATTCAGTCTCTCATTCATTCTCTCATTCTCTCTCTCATTCATTCTCTCATTCCCTCTCTCATTCAGTCTCTCATTCTCTCTCATTCATTCTCTCATTCATTCTCTCATTCTCTCTCTCATTCAGTCTTTCATTCATTCTCTCATTCTCTCTCTCATTCAGTCTCTCATTCATTCTCTCATTCTCTCTCTCATTCTCTCATTCAGTCTCTCATTCTCTCTCTCATTGTCTCTCTGTCATTCCCTCTCTCATTCTCTCTCTCTGTCATTCACTCTCTCATTCTCTCATTCTCTCTCTCAGTCTCTCATTCTCTCTCTCATTGTCTCTCTGTCATTCCCTCTCTCATTCTCTATCTCTCTGTCATTCACTCTCTCATTCTCTCATTCTCTTTCTCATTCTCTCTCTCTGTCATTCACTCTCTCATTCTCTCGTTCTCTCTCTGTCATTCACTCATTCTCTCTCTCTGTCATTCACCCTCTCATTCTCTCATTCTCTCTCTCTGTCATTCACTCTCTCATTCTCTCATTCTCTCTCTGTCATTCACTCTCTCATTCTCTCATTCTCTCTCTCTGTCATTCACTCTCTCATTCTCTCATTCTCTCTCTGTCATTCACTCTCTCATTCTCTCTCTGTCATTCACTCTCTCATTCTCTCATTCTCTCTCTGTCATTCACTCTCTCATTCTCTCTCTGTCATTCTCTCTCTCATTCTCTCTCTCTGTCATTCACTTTCTCATTCTCTCTCTCTCACCCCTTGCCTTCTATCAGATCAGTAATAATGTTAGTGTTGTTTGATTAGTGCAGCTGCTTTAACAGCTTCCATCTTTTCCACCAGAAGCTTTTTCTGGCCGACTCCACTGTTTATGTCCACTCAGATCAACACGGTCATTAGATCTGTTCTGATTTTGTTCAAGCAGTCCTGTGATCTATGAGCTAAAAGCTGTTTATGAACAGAAACAAACTGAGTCTTGACTTTCTTTATTGATCATGTCTCTGTATGTCCTGGACATTCTCGTCGTATTAGCTGCTTTATTGTCTACAAATCAGTCATCAGTTACAAAATTCGTCTGTATTCGTGGCTTAGTGTGCCACTTTTGAAAAAATGAGTTCAGTTTACATTAAATAAACTCACTGTGTTTTCTCTGTCGTCCACACGAGGGCGCGCTAACACACACCCGCAATGAAATCTCCACGTGGAAAACATGTTTAAGCCCTTAAATCCTCATGTTACTAGCAAACTGGACTCACGGAGGATTTTCTTCATCACCCTGAAGCTCCAGTGACTCCGTGTTCAAACACTGGAGTCAAGAAGGACTGACTGGAACCTCGCCAGGGCGCAAAGGGGAACTCCACCAATTTTTCAAAATTTTCGCACTGTAAAGTGGTTGAGATGTAAACAGAGTCAGTGGTTTGGTGTGAAATGCTTTGTTATAGAAGAACTTACTGAATTGTTCCCAGTAGTGGTGATCCAGACGTCCACCTCTGAAAGCTCCTCTAAATACACATTAACGGTGGAGGGATACCTGCAGGGTTACCACTGTAAAGAAATCGACCATTTCACAGCGAACCACTCTGAATGACCCTGTTTACACACAGAAATACACAAACAAAGTAAAAAAATTTGTTTCTGTTTAAGGTGGAACGGAAAAGTTGAATAAGAAGCCACTGCGCTTTTTGTTTGACCGTTGGAACCGACCGTTAAAACCGTTATTTAAACACCAGCGCGTGCGCCCTTTGAAAACTTTTAAATCGACTTTAAAACATACACGTGATTCGACTCCCGCGCCTTGGGGGAAGATGCCTTTCTTTCGCTTTTTCTCTCTTTCATTCTCCTTCTCTTATAGTAGATCTCTTTCTCATTCTCTCTCTTTCACTTTCTGCTTTTCTTTCATTCTTTCTCTCTCTTTCTTCTTTCTCATTCTCTGTCTTATTCATTCTTTCTTTCTTTCTTTCTTTCTTTCTTTCTTTCTTTCTCATTCTCTGTCTTATTCTTTTTTTCTTTCTTTCTTTCTTTCTTTCTTTCTTTCTTTCTTTCTCATTCTCTGTCGTATTATTTCTTTCTTTCTTTCTTTCTTTCTTTCTCATTTCTGTCTTATTATTTCTTTCTTTCTTTCTTTCTTACTTACTTTCTCTTTCTTCTTTCTCATTCTCTGTCTTATTCTTTCTTTCTTTCTTTCTTTCTTTCTTTCTTTCTTTTTCTCTGTCTTATTATTTCTTTCTTTCTTTCTTTCTTTCTTTCTTTCTTTCTTACTTACTTTCTCTTTCTTCTTTCTCATTCTCTGTCTTATTCTTTCTTTCTTTCTTTCTTTCTTACTTACTTTCTCTTTCTTCTTTCTCATTCTCTGTCTTATTCTTTCTTTCTTTCTTTCTTTCTTTCTTTCTTTCTTTCTTTCTTTCTCATTCTCTGTCGTATTATTTCTTTCTCATTCTCTGTCTTATTCTTTCTTTCTTTCTTTCTTTCTTTCTTTCTTTCTTTCTTTCTTTTTCTCTGTCTTATTATTTCTTTCTTTCTTTCTTTCTTTCTTACTTACTTTCTCTTTCTTCTTTCTCATTCTCTGTCTTATTCTTTCTTTCTTTCTTTCTTTCTTTCTTTCTTTCTTTCTTTCTTTCTTTCTCATTCTCTGTCGTATTATTTCTTTCTCATTCTCTGTCTTATTCTTTCTTTCTTTCTTTCTTTCTTTCTTTCTTTCTTTCTTTCTTTCTCATTCTCTGTCTTATTATTTCTTTCTTTCTTTCTTTCTTTCTTACTTTCTTTCTCTTTCTTCTTTCTCATTCTCTGTCTTATTCTTTCTTTCTTTCTTTCTTTCTTTCTCATTCTCTGTCGTATTATTTCTTTCTTTCTTTCTTTCTTTCTTTCTTTCTTTCTTTCTTTCTTTCTTTCTCTTTCTTCTTTCTCATTATCTGTCTTATTCTTTCTTTCTTTCTTTCTTTCTTTCTTTCATTCTTTCTTTCTTTTTCTTATTCTTTCTTTCTTTCTTTCTTTCTTTCTTTCTTTCTTTCTTTCTCATTCTCTGTCTTTTTCTTTCTTTCTTTCTCATTCTCTCTCTCCCTCTTTCTTCTTTCTCATTGTCTTGTTCTTTCTTTTTTCTTTTGTCTTCCTTTTTTCTTTCTCTCTCATTCTCTCTCTCTTCTTTCTTATTCGCTGTCTTCTATCTTTCTTTCTTTTTTTCTTTCACTCTCATTCTCTTCCTCTCTTATTCTCTCTCTCTCTCTCTCTCTCTCTCTCTCTCTCTCTCTCTCGTATACGTTAAGGCAGCAACGTTTGATGATGTTGAAATCAAACAAATGAATAAACAAATGAGAATAAAAGCGTTAAGAGAGGCTGAAGACACGCCCACTACCACGAGAAGTGCTCCCAGCCCAGTGCGCGCGCGCTCGGTCGCCCCATCCGTTCACTCACGCGTGCAGATCGCACGCGGATGTTGCGCTCTACCCAGCGCTCCTTTCTCCCGTCTCCGGTTCTGCATCACTCTGGATCTCTCTGGATCTGAGCGGGTCTCCCGTGGATCTCTCTGGATCTGAGCGGATCTCCCGTGGATCTCTCTGGATGTGACCGCGCGAGGCTCCTGCTGACCTCCAGCCCACGATCATGCTTTACTTCCAGCTGGTGATCATGGCAGGCACCGTCATGCTGGCGTACTACTTCGAGTACACGGACACTTTCACCGTCCACGTTCAGGGCTTCTTCTGCTACGACAACGCGTACACCAAGCCCTACCTGGGGCCCGAGGAGGCGAGCGCCGTGCCCCCTGTCCTGCTCTACACTGTGGTGGCCGGTGTGCCCTCGCTGCTGGTGAGTGAGGAGCTCACTAGATTACATTAGTGGGAATGTAGTGGGACCAGATGTGGGAAGTGAGGAGTTCTCTTTACTCAGTATCTGCACTTATTTTTTTTTAGTTTTGGTGGATGTGCACTTCTCAGAAACACCCTGACCTCTGCTACAGTGATATTTGTGAAGGAAGATTATTTTACTCATTAATATTTAGCTCCTGCTTCTGCCTTTGGAGTTTAAAGGGAATCTCCATCGACTTTCCTCAAAATTCTGCACAATTTAACTGTTGATTTGTAAACAGAGTCATTCAGAGTGGTCTGGTGCGAAATGCTCTGGTTCTTGAGAAGCTTACAGAGTCAAAATTGTTCACAGTGGTGGTGATAGGAACCAGACGTCCACCTCTTAAAGCTCCCTCACAGAAAGTGATCACATAAAATGGTAAGATATGTGCTGCTTAATGTCTCCAACATTGTTTTAGTTTTGTGATAACGTTTGGGCTTAAATGCATTGTAATGCGTTTATTGTAGTCCATTTCTAGTGGAGGGATAGATGCCGGGTGCTGGAAGGCAACAGAGCCCCCAAAGAAAACTTAATTTTTCAGATTTGTGACCATTATCATCATTAAATATAAAAACTCAGATGATGTGTAGGTCCACTGGTGGTTCTGGACAGTAAATAAAATGTCTGTATATGTGTTGTAGACACTGTGACACCTGGTTCCTATCACCACCACTGTAAATAAATCTGAGTCTGTAAGTTTTGCACCAAGCCACTGTGAATGACTTCAAATCTCAAGAACTGAATTATTCAGCATTCTCCTTTAAGTTCAGCTCTTTGTGACTGGTCACACATCTAGCATTTTATTTTAGACCAGTGGTCTCCAACCCTGGGCCTGGAGAGCTGCCTTCCTGCAGAATTTAATGACAACCTGCACCAATTTCTCTAAACGTCTGCATAATTCAGTGGTTGAAATGTGAACAGAGTCATTCAGAGTGGTTTGGTGTGAAATGCTCTGCTCTAGAGAAACTTACAGAGTCAGAATTGTTCACAGTGGTGGTGATAGGAACCAGACCTCCACCTCTTGAAGCTCCCTCACGGATAGTTATGGTTGTATATATGCTGCCTGATGTCTGAGACATTTGGCTTAAAATGCATTGTAATCCATGCATTTTAATCCATTTCTAGTGGAGGGATGCATACAGGGGGCTGTAAGCCCCCCACCTCCCAAAACGTTCAGATTTTTGAGTGTTTTACCATCATCAGCATTCCATATAAAGTCTCAGAAGACTCGTGTAGGTCCACTGGTGCTTCTGGATAGTAAATAAAATGTCTATATTTGTGTTATAGACATTGTGATGCCTGGTTCCTATCACCACTACTGTAAAGAAATCTGAGTCTGTAAGTTTCAGACCAAACCACTCTGAATGACTTAAAATCTGATAGACTGATTTATTCAGAGAGTTTGAAAATTGGTGGAGTTCAAAAGTTCAGTTCTTTGTGATTGGTCACCCATTTCACTTTGGAAATTTAGCATTTTATTTTAGACCTGGTGTCTTTAATGACAACCTGTATTTAAAGGGGGAACTTCACCAATTTCTCTAAATGTCTGTATAGTTCAGTGGTTAAAATATAAACAATGTCATGCAGTGGTTTGGTGTGAAAAGTTCATTTGTAAAGAAACTTAATGACTCAGATTTCTTTACAGTGGTGGTGATAGGAACCAGGGGTCACCATGACTACAACACAAATATAGACATTTTATTTACCATCCAAAACCACCAATGTACACAAGTCTTCTGAGGTTTTTATATGTAATGTTGATGATGGTAACGTAGTGATTAATCTGGAAAAAAAAATTTCTCCTTGGACTATTTTGCCTCAAACCACCCTTAATGTATCCCTCCACCACGAACAGATTAGAATGAATTGATTAAAATACATTTTAGGCCAAAACATATCTCAGAACTACTGTAAAACAATATGTCAGACATCAGGCTGAGTATTCATAACATTTAGTGTAATTACTGCCTGTGCATGTAGCTTTTAAAGGCCTTAAACTTTTCAGACGTCTGGTTCCTATCACCACCACTGTGAATAATTCTGACTCTGTAAGTTTCTCTAAAATTAAGCATTTTGCACCAAACTACTCTGAATGACTTTATTTACATCTTACCCATTTAATTAGGCAGTTTTGAAGAATCAATGGAGTTCCCCTTTAACATGCTGCCCCTCCACTTAGCCAATACTAATACATCTGATCCCGCCAGTCAAAGATGTCTGAGGAAGTTAATTAGCTGGAGCTGGTGTGACAGATTGTGGTTGCAGCTTGACTCAGTAGGGCGGCAGATCTCCAGGACCAGGGTTGGAGATCAAATGGTTCCCAAAAGAGAAGACTAGAGCCTAACAACCTTCAGTTCCTTTGCTGAGAGATGCTGGATGCACTCAGAAGACGTTCCTTTGCAGTTGAGTTTCTGGACCTGAAACTTTTGAGCTGAAATCTTGGCTGTGTTTACGTGCAAAGATATTTGCCAATCTGATTGAACACATTCCGATTACAGACTAAGACTGAAGTGTTTATATTCTCACTCTATTCAACAACCTTATGGAAAATCTCCATTTACATGCTCGCTACAAGTAATCCGATCCAAAATGACACACGTACGTGGAGAACCGCTTACTGTAAATGTTACCATGACAGCGAACATCATGTGAGTCCAGTCAGAGCGAGATGAGCAGCAGTGAGCAGTGCTTGAGATTTTAATTGCTTTAAAATTATATCAGACTCAGGAAAACGTCCTTCACATGTCCTTATTAAAGAAGGCAGAGAGGAAGACGGTGTGTTCTGAGACACATAAGCTGGACGTCCGTCCCACTGCCATCATTTAAAGATCAGAGCATAAACTTCGTCTCCTCTGCAGACCAGTTTCTGCTCCGCTGTGTTGAACGATATGAACTTTCACTATGACGCAACCTTACAAACTTTCCGATAGGGAATTTAATCAGATACAGGCGTTTACACGGATATTATTATTCTATTTAAAAGACTTCCAGGATTACCCACCTCGTTCAATCAGATAGAACGTGTATTCCAATTGGCCTCAATTGAGGTGTATACATGGACATATTCTATTCCGATTGAGCTATTAGTCGATTATTAAATGATTATTAGGCTCCATGTTAACGTGGCTAATTGTTTCTGCTTCTCCTTTCTTTGCTGCCACAGCAGTTTTTCTTGAGGATGGTTACATTTGAATTCATGTCCACTACTTGAGTTAAGTTGTCACACTGTGAAGTGTCCTACACTCTTAGGAACGATGGTCCTTCAAGGGTTCTTTACTAAAAGGAATAGTTCTATTCAGAACCAGTACTTCTGTATAGAACCATTTCATGCTTAATGGTTGTTTGCATAGTGCAATGGTTCTTCAGGTTGATGGAGATTGTGTTGCGTATGGATCTATATAGAACCTTTTCGAAAATGGTTCTGTATAGCACCAAAAAAGGTTCTTCTATTATTACCAGCTTGAGACAATGTTCATTTATCACTGCTCTGGAGTTGTTTGTTTGCTTAAAATGGAATGCCACAGATTTTTTTCCTGAATTTGTGCATAATTACATCAATAATATCATTGGGCCTCATTCTCCAACATTTTCGGGTGCTTTTTCTTAAATGTGTTCTTGTGAAAAGTCCTAAGAAATAGTTTACGTCAGATTCATGTCGTGTTCTTAAACCACAGAACTTTTCACTGCTGTGTGCTCTTGAGTGAGTGTAGATTCTGTTCTTACCTAATCCCAGATTAGAAAACATGTCACTTCTGGTGAATGTCAGAATCTTCATGAGAACTGTGTAAGTGGGGTTTACGAAGAAATTTCTTCTTAAGAACGGTTGGTGAATGAGGCCCATTCAGAGCGGTTTGGTGTGAAACGCTCTGTTCTAGAGAGACTTACACAGAATTGTTCACAGTGGTGGTGATAGGAACCAGACATCCACCTCTAAAAGCTCCCTCACAGAAAGTTCCTACATAAAATGGTTGTGAAGAAATTGATGCCCTGATGTATGAAGCATTGTTTCATGGTAGCTTTGTGAAAAGTTCGTCCTAAAACACACACACACACACACACACACACACACACACACACACACACACACACACACACACACACACACACACATATCAACCTTATAGAAACTCAGGAGACTTAGTCGTTTTGGATAGTAAATAAAATGCCTATAATTGTGTGGTTGTCGTGGTGAGCCCTGGTTCCTATCACCAGCACTGTAAAGAAATCTGAGTCTGTTCAATAAACCATTTCACTCTAAGCCATTCTGAATGATTTTGTTTATATCTCTACTACTGAATTATGTAGAAATGTATAAAAAATTGGTGGAAATGCAGTCGTGGTTGGGATAGCAAACCATGTATCTAAATGCAAGAAAACATTTTCTATTTGACAAAACAGAAGCTATTTAACAGAAACCAACAAAATGGTAAGGGTTACTGGGAAGCTCCATCTCGACAACTGCCATAAATGACTCCTGGAAGTTTAACGATCTTTTTACAGAGTGAGGTGCTTTCACACATCTAGCACCAGGCTCTGAGTTTTAGAATTTAAACTGTAATTTATACAACAGTTAGTTCCGGCCACACAAGCTGATTGGGTGAGAAGCGTTCTGTGCTGTTATTTCACAATAAAGTCACGTTTTTTTCATAAACACTGTATCACTCCGCTGAGACGCCGTTGCTAAGCAATGACTTTGACAGCTGTAGGACACGCTCAAGCCATTTGAACACTTTTACTTCTTACTTTGCGCAAAAAGAGAAAACGGACACTGTTAAGATCACATTTGACCGACAGCCGATTTGGTCCGACTCTGAAGATGAGACGACACTAAATTCCCAAACCGTCGTCACCACTGAGCAGCTTTTCAGTCGGCAGCTGTGACAGAAGAACAGCTAAACAACCTGGAATCAGCCAGAAATGAACCCAATACCATTCGCCAAACGTGTCGTCTGATCTTCAGAGTCTGACCAAATCAGACTGAGCCATAAAACTGACCCAATAAAAAACAGGAAAGCTGCTCAGTGGTGATGACAGTTTGGGAATTTAGTATAAGGAGCTGGAGAACGAACTGCCAACTGAGCAGCGAGTGGGCGGAGCTTGTTACTCTGAAACTGCTTGTTAATGAACTATAATTTGGAGGAAGGAACTGAACATTAAAACATATTAAACGCCGCCTTCATGGCCAGCTTATTAATTTCTTACTGTATTTATTTAACTGTTGTATTAAAGCAGTAGAACGCTCCAGGAGTCTGTTATTCCTATAACATCAGATCAAAGTCAACATTATTGATACTTTACTCTATAATCATAACATAACTTGCAGCTACTCTGATTTGAACATAGCACTTTTTCAAATTGCGATTTTGACATAAAAACAATTCATCTTTCAGCCCTAGAAAGTAGCATGAGAATTATATTTAACATGTTCTACTTGTTGATTATTGTATAGTGGTGCAATTTAACAATGCTTATTATTATGATGATGAAATGGGTCACACTATATCCCAACATACCTTTCTGTCACTACTTAACACTGATCAACTGTACGCTTCATAAATAGGCCTTTTTCACTGGATTTAGTGCAGAGTGAGCGCGATGTTGAATAAAAATCAATGTATTTTTGAAATGTGGCACATTTTTGTAACTGTCTTCAAAATCATAATATTTGTGCTGTGTTGCCCTGGAATATTATCATAACTGTTTCTAATAAATGGTGCTAAAGTCAATGCAGTTGAATCACCATCTTCATATGGATTAATCATCATTCATACATTAGCTTTACACTCATATCAGACAGTGTGAGTGATATGGGACAAGAACAATGTGGGGTTTGTGCCTAGACTGCTAAGTTGTGTCTTCCCGAGTGCGATTCCTCAGGGAGGTCTTCCGTTTCTGAACTGAATCCGGCTAGAGCTCATTCTGTTCCTGAGCACCGGGGAGACTTTACTTTTTTGCAGAGAACTGCTTTCTGGGGGAAGTTCAACAGTATGAAGCTTCAGTAACTGTAAGCTGGTAAAGGTTAAAGGGGAATTCCACAGAGTTTTCAAAATTTCTGTAAACTTCACTGAGCATAGGCATTCAGAGTGGTTTAAAGTGAAATCGTGCAGTATGGAGAAACTTAGCAGCACAGACATTTCTGTATATTTATTATTATTATTAATTTGCTGTAATTAAATTACTGTAAAAACATATTGTGGTTTTATATTGTCATGACGGGTATTTCCATTTTCGTAAATTTTATTTCCACATCATTTGAGCAAAGCGGCTGACAATTTTTACCCTTTGTGTAAAAAGTTCATGATGAATGGACCAACAGAGATTCTCCAAAACGCTTTCAGAATAAAATGTCTTTATGTTGAATTTAAGAAATTCTTTGTCTTCTCCTGTAAAGTTACTATTTTGGAGATTTTTCTGTGGATATTGAAGATATTAAGATTCCTTTATTGATCCCAGGGGGGAAATGCAGTATCATTTGATATGTAATGATTATGAAGGTACTGTAGTGATATATCTGGAAAAAATAAGATTAGATTTTTTTTATATATATTGTAGAGCAAGATTTTCTTGGAGCAATGAGCCTCGTTCACCAACCATTCTGAAAAATACATTTCTCCCTATTTCTTCAAATTTCTTCTTAACATGCAGTATTTTATGACTGTCTATGCTGTCTAGTATATGTATGTGGCAATGTTTTTCTGTTATACCCATGTTTATTTTGCACATCAGAGCTGGAGAAACGCAGTCTTGTTCAGCTGTGCGTTCCTTGTTGAATGACGATAAAGTTCATGTTGACTTGACGTTGTGTGACAGTGGTATGGATTTGGCCAGTCACAAGGCAGGTCTCACAACTTCAGAGAGCACAGCTCTATATCATTTCTTCTCATTGTTGCACAATGTTGCCTCAAGGAAACATACCCCAAAGGACCCCTGCACACATTATTTAATAGCTTTCATAATGTTTGCAGTAGAGGGTTAAGAAAACATTACATGTACAGTAGTGCGTCCTGCTATGATGTATGGTTTGGAGACTGTGGCTCTCTGTCTAAAAGACAGGAGGCTGAGCTGGAGGTGGCGGAGATGAAGATGCTTGCCAGGTTGAGATGGTTTGGACATGTGTTGAGGAGGAATAGTGGATATATTGGTCAAAGAATGTTGGAGATGGAGCTGCCGGGTAGAAGGAGAAGAGGTAGACCTCAGAGAAGGTTTATGGATGTAGTGAAGGTGGACATGGAGATGGTTGGTGTAAAAGTAGAGGAGGCAGTGGATTGGGCGAGATGGAGGCAGATGATCCACTGTGGCCACCCCTAAAGGGAGCAGCCGAAAGAAGAAGAAGAAGAAGATGGTTAATAAAACATCATGAGTCTGACGTCGACTTTTTCTTAGGACCTTTCTCAAGAACGCATTTTTGAAAAAACTTAGAAGATATTGGTGAATGAGGCCTAACATATTCATAACCGTTCCAACTTTCTGTGTGGGAGCTTTTAGAGGTGGACGTCTGGTTCCTATCACCACCACTGTGAACAATTCTGGCTCAGTAAGTGAAACAGAGCATTTCACACCAAACCACTCTGAATGAGTGTTTACATCTCAGTGATGTCATTATGCAGAAAGTTAAAACCTGGTGGAATTTCTCTCAAACACCTTTCCACTCTTCAGGACCAACTGAAAGCAAACATTACATGAGAGCTGAAACCTGGACACATGTGAAGTCAATCCTTACATCACTTGAGACAGAATTCTGATCGGTAAAATTAAGCAAGACGCTACCGACTTGCAGAATCAATAAAGGCACACCGATGTGTATGGAAACCTCAAGTCATTTGCTCAGCTATTCTGAGAACCACCTTGATGTGAAGGCCATATAAGTGAACTCTCCAGAGATTAGACTCACTGGCTATTTGTCGGATATTTTCCCCGTAGAGCTGAGCGCAGAGAGAGTCTTCGATATTTAGTCCATGCTCTGGTGAACAGTAAAGGTCAGCTATCAGCAGCCGTCTCAGGTGTTTAAACTGCTTGACTGATACCATGTTAATCCCTGAGTGTTGACTCAGAGACGGACTGACCGGGTCTCTGCATCAGGATGAGGACACCCGTGTCCCAGCGGCTACAGCGAGGCCAATGACTATGAATGTGTTTGCTGTGGCCTTAAGGTTCCAATGAAGAGTGATGAGGCTGACATGTTGCACAACTGGCAACTTTCCCGAATGCGTCAGGCTTGCAGGACGTGTTGAACAAGCTCTTACGTCGTTTGCTGAAGCCATTTGTGCTCTTGGACAAGCAGTCTGGGATGTCATGTTTGATGTCTTTTATGGCCAAAACACTTTGAATACCAACAAAGATGTAACCACAGGCCAGATAGGACAATCACACTGAAGCCCCCCTTATTCCTGACCCCTTATATCACTGCTTACATAGGTTTACACCCATAACTCATCAATAGTGACAATATGAATTACATATAATACTGTGCAAAAGTCAGAGACCTTCCTTCATTTATTTAATCTACAGTCAAAACAGTCATTAATTAAAAGTGATTCATTGTCAGGAGATGCTTCTGAGGAAAAAAGGTTAGTGCTGTATGTAAATCCACTTGCATCAGTAGATTAAATTAAGCACATAGCCTTTCGGTCTCGATAGACAAACACTGCCAGTAGAATGGGTTGTACTGATGAACTCAATGGCTTTAAATGTGGCACTGTCAAATGTGGCACTGTCTGGGTTTGGCGAATGCCAGGAGAATGTTACCCTGCCTGACTGCATTATGCCAACTGTAAAGTTTGGTGGAGGATTATATATATATATATATATACATATAATAATAATGATATGAGGTTGTTTTTCAGGGGTTGGTCTAGAACCTTTAGTCCCAGGGAAGGGAAAACTTTATGCTTCAGCAGACCAAGGCATTTCAGCATGAATCCAACTTTGTGGGAACAGTTATGGAGGAGGCTCTTTTCTGTTCCAGCATGACTGAGCCTCAGTGCACAAAGCAAGGTCCATAAAGGTCTGGCTGGGTGAGTTTGGTGTGGAAGTACTTGACTCACCCTCAAAGAGCCCTGACTTCAACCCCATCCAACTCTTCTTGTCCGACGTAAGTGCCCTCACAGATACTATTCTGGATGAATGGGTAACAATTCCCACAGGCACTCTCCAACATCTTGTAGAAAGATTCCCAGAAGAGTGGAAGCTGTTACAGATGCAAAGGTGGACCAACTCCATATTAATGCCTATGGATTTAGAATGGGATTCATAAAAGTTCCTGTAGGTGTAATGTGCAGGTGTCCCAATACTTTTGTCTGTATTTATGTATCAACCTGGCCACCAGATCTCAACATCACAGAATGCATTTGGGATTACTTGGACTGTGAGAAGCAGGAAATGCTAAACCCACTTTTACTACTTGACTTTGGAGTTGTGGAAAAATATGCCTGCAGATTTCTATGAAAAACTGAAAGTGAGTCTCCTTGACAGAATAGAGCTGTAATAAAGGCAAAGAGTGGATACATCGGACACTGAAAATGTTGATTCAATATTTAGTTGTTGAGTCTTCTGTATAGACTCTTATAGGCACAGTACTGTACATGAACCATCGGCCTACAGAGCAGCAGCAGCTGGGCTGAGCTATAAAAATAGCAAGTTACTGTTTAAGTTACATTGTATTTTTAATTCACTGAAGTTATTTTTTGATTGGGGAGCCAATTAAAGTTTTTCACGCAGGGACCCATGAGATCCCACTGAATACCGACTATGAGTAAGTGAGCATGTTGTACATGCCCACTAAAACATCTCCAACTGACTTGTTTTTTTCAGTAATACAACCGATTTTAACGATCTGTTGTTTATTAAATGCTTTATGGATCATTTTTATCCACACTAACTGTACGTCTGTCACAGCAATATTTTTTTCCATGTTACCTTTGACATACTGCATCTGGAGATTAAATAGATCTGCCGCTGAGGTGTAGATGGATTTGTCCTTTTGCTCATGCAGCCTGACCTTTTTCCACAACACAGGGCCACTGTTAGCTTGACATGAACGGACCTCCCCCAGTGAAACCAAAGGGTTCTTTTATATTTGTGACGTCTGTGCAGGTTCTGACCACACTTCACTGTCTGCAGAGCACCTTTCGATATCACAGACCAGAAACTGGATGCCGTGTGAATGATGCACAAGGTTTTGTATTGATTCTAGACTTTGGCATATAAATCCATATCCATATAAACTATGGATCCATAGATTCTATCCATATAAATTATGGATAGAGTTCTGTACTGATTGAGTGGTCCTGAAAAAAGAATAGTGTTCATCATTATAAGGACACAGTTGTCCACAGGCTTTCTGTTGGATGCAAATGTGCTTTGGCATTTAACATTTAAAAGTCTTGTATCCTACATTTTTCTTCTGTTTTATTTTTCCTTTGAAGCCCTTTTAGAGGTTTTTGAGGTTTTGTGTGCTAAATCAGTCATAGCTAATTATTACATGACCATTTTCCAACCTCTCTTTATGTCCTAGTATTGAACAGGCTGTTTTTGTTACCATGCCTTTGACTAGATACACCGATCAGGCATAACATTATGACCATTGCTCATTGTCCATTTTATCAGCTCCACTTACTGTATAGCTGCACTTTGTAGTTCTACAGTTACAGACTGTAGTCCATCTGTTTCTCTGATACTTTGTTACCCCCTTTTACCCTGTTCTTCAGTGGTCAGGATCCTATGGACCCTCACAGGGCAGGTATTATTAGGGTGGTGGATCATTCTCAGCACTGCAGTGTATGTTGTGCTGGTATGAGTGGATCAGGTACAGCAGTGCTGCTGGAGCTGCTTACAGACTTTTTTTTAAGTTAATGTTACTGAGAGAGTCGAAGGAACCTACACACTCTCTGCATAATGAGCCGTTAGTCTTGATTTAGCTCTTAGCATTGCAGCCTGCTAGCCCTGCCTGATTGTCCACTAGCCCTGCCTGAGGTGTGCTTCTAACAATCAGCTGTGTCATGGCTTCAACCAAGCCTGCAAAAACACTGAAAGTCACTGATACTGACAGCATGAACAAAGGTGATATTTACTGAGCTGACGCTCAGAGAAGAGGACACACGTCTGAGACAAATGGCTTGAGAAATGTGGATGTGAAACAACATTCAGCTCCGTTTTTTAGCCAGAGAAGGTGCTGTGTGCTGATGTGTAAAACACTATCAGGTTTATCTGTTTACTGTTCAGCTCTGTTTTTAACTGTTTTGCGCAATAAAGATATTTTACACTTGCTTAAGTTGATAAACATCCTCCTACTCCTGTATGTATTATGTAATAGTAAATACTAAATGTATACAACAAATAAACAATTTTTTTTCTTAAGCATCTAATAAATATAACCCAACAAGGAAATGCCATCTAGCCAAGATGAGTGTGTTTTATTTGTGACACCGAACATGGATTTGACCAAAATAAAATATTTTTTAAATGGAATTGTATAAATATCAGGATTTATGGGTGAGTTAGATTAGACAGAGTTAGAATCAGTGTCTGTACTTGGTATCAGTCGATACTAAAGGATCAGGTATCAGTATCAGAATGCATTTCAAAGTATCAGGTATCGGTGCATCTCTAGTAAATGATCTCAGTGGTGCTTTGCATAGTGCCTTATTTAAAAGGCAGTCCGGGACGAAACACGCCTTAAAACGTCAATGTAAATAGGTGGAGCTAAACTATTAGGCAGGTACATGTAAATGCACTGTTTTTTGTTACACCACTAAAACAATGAATACAAAACGGGGGTTTTTCAGCTTCCATTTACAGACTATATGGACTGTAAAGTAAACATTAAAAATGTTAATACAATATGTTAAAGTGTTTGATTTAAAAGAAAAGAGCACAGAAGCTCTTTTAGCTTTTAACAGTTAGCTTAGGAGTGTCGAAGCTGTGAGTTTAAAGGAGAAGCCTACCGATTTTCCAAAAATCACATCAAATCACAAAAAAATTATTTTTGAGATTTGATATGAAATAGTTTATTGTTGAGAAACTTACAGATTTAAATTGTACAGTGGTGATGGGAACCAGGCGTCACCATGTCTCCAACACAAATACAGACATTTTATTTACTATACAAAACCACCAGTGAACCTTCACATGTCTTCTGAGTTTTATAATGTTGATGAAGGTCAATTAGTGATGAATCTTATGAAATACTTTGTGCCACAGCACCCTGCATCTACTTCTCCACTATACACTCACCGGCCACTTTATTAGATACACCTTGCTAGTAAAAGGTTGGACGCCCTTTTGCCTTCAGAACTGCCTTAATTCTTGGTGTCATACTTTCAACAAGGTGTTGGAAACGTTCCTCAGAGATTTTGGTTGGTTATTTGAGTTACTGTTGCCTTTCTATCATCTGGAACCAGTCTGCCCATTCCCCTCTGACCTCTCACATCAACAAGGCATTTTCGTCCACACAACTGACCGCGCACTGGATATTTCCTCTTTTTTGGACCATTCTCTGTAAACCCTAGAGATGGCTGTGCGTGAAAATCCCAGTAGATCAGCAGTTTCTGAAATACTCAGACCAGCCCGTCTGGCACCAACAACCACGCCACGTTCAAAGTCACTTAAACCATCTTTCTTCCCCATTCTGATGCTCGGTCTGCACTTCAGCAAGTTGTCTTGACCACCTCTACATGCCTACATGCATTGAGTTGTGGCCATGTGATTGGCTGATTAGCTATTTGTGTTATCTGTGAGGGAGCTTTTAGAGGCATTAGACTCTTCAGAAGAGTCTTTCCTATCAGAATTTCACATGAAACCACACTGAATGATGATGTTTGATCATAATAATTGCAATATTAAGAATTTTTAAAAAAATGGTGGAATTCCCCTTTAAGACAATGGACCCTAGCATGTGCGCAGCAGGCCTGCTGTACTGTCTCTCACATTACTTGTGTTAAAAATGGCTATGAAAAGTAATGTTGAAAATATGTTTGGAAAATGTTAGCGTGCCGGCGATGGCGATAGGGCTCCTTTGTGAGCCTTACAGTGTTTGACATTTATGGGGCAGGATGGCATGAGTGTTATTATTAGTGAACAGTGAGTAATGCTCCTGTGTGTTCACACAGGACACAGGACAGGGCCTGCTCACGCATTACTGTCCTTTAGATGTCGGGCCGCACATACATTTTACTTGATTTAATTGTATTTTATTATTCACCCTTCAGTTTACAATAATTACATTAAAGGACACAAACATGGTTTATGCATCACATTTATGTGACACGCAAAACACTGAAAATGAGATGAAATGCTCACTTATTTTTCTCCTCCTCATTCTGTAAATTAGAGAAAGGGTTTGCTAAAAAATAAATAAATAACTAAAATAATTTCTGGCTTATTTCTTATCAGAACTTTTTTTGTGTATGAAGTGAAGTTGTGCATTTAGGAGTTCATTTATAGTCAGTTAATTTCTGTCAAATCACATTTAATGTCACATTTACACAAGTGCGAAGGTGAGTGAAAATATTAGGTGCATAGCCCCCTTATAAAGCTTAAATACAATATCCATCCATCCATCCATCCATCCATCCATCCATCCATCTATCCATCCATCCATCGTCTAAGCCGCTTCTCCGTCAGGGTCGCGGGGGGATGCTGGAGCCTATCCCAGCAGTCTTCGGGCGAAAGGCAGGATACACCCTGGACAGGTCGCCAGTCCATCGCAGGGCAGACAGATAGACACAGACAGTCACTCACACCTAGGGGCAATGTAGCATGTCTAATTGGCCTGACTGCATGTCTTTTGGACTGTGGGAGGAAACCGGAGAACCCGGAGGAAACCCACGCAGACACGGGGAGAACATGCAAACTCCACACAGAGAGGACCCTGGCCGCCCGGCCGGGGAATTGAACCCAGACCCTCCTCGCCACCGTGCGTTTATATTTAGAGTCTAATGGGTATTTATTATAAATATATATATATTTATAATAAATACACATTAGACTCTAAATATAAACAGTATTTCATACACCAGTATTGCTCCATTTACGATGTACAGTTTTTGTAACAGTAATATAGGTTCTGAAATAAAAGCTATAATATGTATTTCTACATATGCAATTTGTTAGATGAGTTATGATGAGTTAGATAGATAAATAAGATGAAGGTAATGGAGAAGACAGAATATATATATATATATATATATATATATATATATATATATATATATGTGTGTGTGTGTGTGTGTGTGTGTGTGTGTGTGTAGTATCTCACAAAAGTCGTACACCCCTCATATTTCTGCAAATATTTTATTATATCTTTTCATGGGACGACACAATACAAATGAAACTTGGATATAACTTAAAGTAGACAGTGTGCAGCTTGTATAGCAGTACAGATTTACTGTCCTCTGAAAAGAACTCAACACACAGACATCAATGTCTAAATAGCTGGCAACAGAAGTGAGTCCACCTCACAGTGAACATGTCCAAATCGAACTCAAGGTGTCAATAGTTAGTGTGACCACCATTATTATCTAGCCCTGCCTGAACCCTCTTGGGCATGAAATTCACCAAAGCTGCACAGGTTGCTACTGGAATCCTCTTCCACTCCTCCATGATGACATCACAGAGCTGGTGGATGTTAGACACCTTGCGCTCCTCCTCCTCCTTCTCAACTGGGTTTAGGTCTGCAGACATACTTGGCCAGTCCATCGCCTTTACCTTCAGCAAGGTAAAGTTGTCATCTTGGAGGTGTGTTCGGGATCGTTATCGTGTTGGAAAACTGCCATGCGGCACAGTTTCAGAAGGGAGGGGATCATGCTCTGCTTCAGAATGTCACAGTACATGTTGGAAATCATGTTTCCCCTCAATGAACCGCAGCTCCCCATTGCCGGCAGAACTCATGCAGCTCCAGACCATGATGCTACCACCACCATGCTTGACTGTAGGCAAGAGACAGCTGTCTTGGTACTCCTCACCAGGGCGCCACCACACATGCTGGACACCATCTGAGCCAAACAAGTGTCTTGTTCTCATCAGACCACAGGACGTGGTTCCAGTAATCCATGTTCTTGGACTGCTTGTCTTCAGCAAACTCTTGTACATCAGCTTCAGAAGAGGCTTCCTTCTGGGACGACAGCCATGCAGACCAAGTTGATGCATTGGGCAATGTATGGTCAGAGCACTGACAGGCTGACCTCCCACTTCTTCAACATCTGCAGCAATGCTGGCAATACTTGTGTCTATTTTTTGAAGCCAACCTCTGGATATGATGCTGAACACATGGACTCAACTTCTTTGTTCGACCCTGGTGAGGCCTGTTCCGAGTGGAACCTGTCCTGGAAAACTGCTGTATGACCTTGGCCATGGTGCTATAGGCCATCTTTGTGGAGGGCAACAATTCTATTTCTCACATCCTCAGAGAGTTCCTTGCCATGAGGTGCCATGTTGAATATCCAGTTGCCAGTATGAGTGAAATGTACCCAAAACAGCAAATTTAACAGACCTGCCCCCCATTCACACCAGGAACCCTGTAACTCACATGTCACATGACGCCAGGGAGGGACAACAACACAATTGAGCACAATGTTCACTGTGAGGTGGACTCACTTGAGTTGCCAGCTATTTAGACATTAATGTCTGTGTGCTGTTTTTTTTCCAAATGACAATCAATCTATACAAGCTGCACACTGACTACTTTAAGTTATATCCAAGTTTCATTTCTATAGTGTCATCCCATGAAAAGATAGAATAAAATATTTGCAGAAACGTGCAATGTGAGGTTACTCCCCATCCCCCCATCCTCCCTGATGTAAAAGATGTCTGTATATGTGCAGGTATAGATTTGCTGAATTGAAGGTGTAGTAAGATCAGAGTAGGTCAGTTGAGGTGTGGATTGTCCATGGAGATCATCATGATGATTATTCAGAAGTGCAGTGCAGAGCACAGGTTACCATAAACAACAACCAGTGCAACATTTTTCTATAAAGCATGCATCAAATTTTCAGAAGCAACACTTTCATTCCAATATACATTACATCAATTAATATCGGTAGGAAGGAAACAGCAAATGTAAAAACCCAAACTGTCAAGCGTCTTAGCCAATGCGTAGTACAAGAGCCCTTTTTATTTATATCTTACCTCTGATGGCACTTTGCAGATCCCTATCGACAACGGCAATGAAAGTTTTTACTTGAAATTGGACTGACATTTTTATACTTGGCTTTGGAAATAGATGTTCTCTACTCTGTCTCCTGCTTCTACAGATCCACCTTCTTTTGAAAATGTGTAGCTTCAAATTCAAGTACATTCAAAGGAATGCTGGCTTTTACTGTACAAGCAAACTGAAAGCTTGCCTGAGGTAATGGCAGAACAGTTAGTGGAACAGTTGCTAAGCAGTGATTAAAGTAGAAAATGGAGTGGGCATCTCGGAAAGATGTGAAAGTGTCAGGATTATGTTCGGGTTTAACACAATAACAAATTATTTCTATTTTTCACTGTGTAACCAACAAGACACTACTAGTCAAAACAGCTGTTTAGATTTTCTCATAGTAGCTTTGACCCCTGTACATATGTCCATAAAACCCATAGGATGACCCAGGCCTGTCTGCAAACATTCAACATGTGTAGCTTTTTCATGTTTTTTGATCCCCATTTAGGCTTCTTGAAATAAGCAAAATTATCTTCATTATTTTTGAAACAAGTAAATTCATTTGCCAATGGAAAAATATAGAAATATTTTGTTTATTGACTTAATTTAAGAAGTTTTTGCTGGTTAAGATATTATTTCTTTGCTGTGAAGCAACCGTTCTCAAACACTAGAGGGTGCTCCCAGGCGAGTCCAAAATGAATGGGTTGATGTAGAGCATTTGACCAAAATCATAGTTTATAAATGCTTAAACATTTTTAATCTAAAAGAATGAAATCATTTCCTGAACACAGAACAGCATAAAACACTTTACCACCACTGTTATATTTTAAGAGCTTCTAAACTCTAAAAAGTTATAGGAATTTAAAAGGGGGCCTCATGTAGATTCGTGACATCAGTGAGTGCAAACAGCCAATGAGCTGCTCCGCTCTCCAACCAATCATCATTCTGTAGCAGTAAAGCCCGCCTCCTGCTGCCCAAAACCTGATTGCTGTAGAATAAAGGAAATATATTGGTTAGATTTCTTTGTTTTTTAGTGAAATACATCGTTCTACATGCTAAAATTAAATAAACATTCTAGGCGAGTGATTGAAAACTATTTTAAGCTTTCATTTGTAGCCATTCATTTAGGACTCCCTCATGGTGCCCTCTGCTGTTAGCAGTCCTGTTTTTGATATAATGGGGGAAATAGGAAGTGGAAAGGCTGCTCATTAACCTGCTCTGAGCTTCAATTTCTTTTTAGCTCAATTGGTCTTGTAGCTCCAGTTTAAGGCTAAAGCAGCAGATAGGCACCAAACGTGTCTTGGTTGATTGTTTAAATTTGAGGTAAAGAGAAATTTGTGTAGCTTTTTTTATACCAGAACTGCACCTTTAAGCTTGTTTTCCTAAGTGGCTAAATATGGAAGACAAAAAGTGCTAACAGCTGAGCTGCGAGCAAACAGTTTTGCTGCAAAACGTTGGCTAAAAGTGAGGTTAAAGAGAGCATCTGCAGCGTTTTCCTCTCGGCAGTGTGAATGCTGATGCGTCAGAGCCGTGGAAGTGAGGAGTGCATTGTGATGTTACATTTAGCGCATGAGTTCACATGGCTTTTTCACACCATCACAGTGCTAGTACGTCCTCTGTTCAGTTCACCAGTATGTGAATTGATTTATTTTGAACAAAATTCACTCAGGTGCTTGATTTATAGCGTATCGTGAGTTTGTACTAATATAATTGCTTGAATTCATGGGTTTATGAACAACTATTAGGGATACACTGTTTAGTGGGCCGTGATACAATGCTTGGTACTTAGCACTCCATCCTTTCAAGCCTGGGCCCAGCTGATGGCTTCTCACAAGTGGCCCCAGCCTCATTATACAGCACGAGCTGTCAAAGCCCCGTTAGCCACTCTGAATTAGGAGAGCAAGGCTAAGACCCCTTATGGGATTCAGCAATGTGACTGCTCGAAATCAGACCCCTAATCATTTCTATTGTGCTCTTTTTAAGCTTTCCCCCATTTGGCCAATGTTCCACATGCAAATGTTTCAAATGTTCTCATATTTTCTTTCACACAGAAATAAGAATAGGTAAAAAAAGGGCTGAAAGAGAGAGAAAGAACTAGCCTAACCTGCACAGGGCTGCCATTGTCATTTATGTAATCTGCTGATTATTTTTATAATTATTATTAATTAATATTATTAATTAATATTAAGTTTTTACAAAGGCCAAACAATACACTGCAAAATACTATCATAACAAGTGGCACCATCTTAAAAGTAGTCATATATCGTATATTTCTCATTATTCTTATGTTGTAAGAACATTATGAGATTATTCCACCTGTTTCTGTACATTTTTACTTGTTTTGAGTGATTTTATCCAGTGAAAGTGTCTGATTCCGTTGGCAGATTAGTTTACTTGTTTTGCAAAATAATGAAAATAATTTCAAGATATAATGCTTAAAACAAGGAACATGATCTTCTAATGAAACAAGACACTTTCTTAGGGAAAAACTGAGTTAAAACAAGTCAAAAAAGTCTAGAAATAAGTTAAATAATCTAACACTATTCATAATGTTCATTATTATGACTCATAATGCAGTCATAATGAGAAATATTAGATATATTTTATTTGATTTATTTAATTGGAGTGATCGTGACGGGTCTAAAGATATTTGGACAGTGTTACCAGAGCCTGAGCTTTTCCTCTTTTGGTCTTGCTGCCTGTAGATCACAGCCACAGAGTCTGTGCTGTTCCTGCTGCAGTACATCTCGGAGGATCTGGATAACAGAGAGAAGATCATAGTGATGGGGGACTGCTGTTACCTTAACCCTCTGGTGCGGAGGACCTTTCGCTTCCTTGGTATGTCTCCACACACATGCATACATACCAACTACAGCGTGAAACCTGAAGGGACCCAAATATTTATTCTGAGCTTTTTGGGGTTCGGACATTTCCCCAATATGTCCTGGGTTAGTGCAAAGTTTCAGGTTTCTCATGATCTGCTACCTTTTACAGATTTTAACCTTGTTTTTCCTCCCTGCTTTTTATTGTGATCATTTTTTTATTTGTTTCCTGTTAATCAAGCAGCATTTTATCACAACATTACAGAACTGCAGGAAATCGAAAAAACAATCCCCTTACTCACCCCATCCCTCCCCGTCCCACCGGTCCATCCATCCCTGTTTTCTGTACATATTTTTATACTATTTACTAAATAAGATTTAATGCAAAGGGTGACATTTCAAAAAAAAGAGAGAGAAAAGAATGTTAGCCTATAAAATGTACATCATAGCATTAGTTCCAATTTTTTGTCACATCACAACAAATATGTTTCCATGTCTCAAGAGTAGATGTTTTAAATTGATTAATCCTAGCTGTTGCCATGTCAAGCAGTTGAAATAGCCAATATCTTACCGCTTAGATTATATTAAACCAGTGAGCTGCATCTTCCTTAGTTTTCCTGTTAGCTAAATTAGACTCGTCGCCTTTATCCAGGTTTTTACTGCCTAATTAATTTATTATGGGAGTGAAATCCATTGAGTTCCATGAAGCCAGCATGAAAACAAGGCATGATGTCATTTTTGTTATTATTATTATTTTTTTTTATTAAAGCATTTGGGATACAGATGTTAAAAAATAAATTAAATGAAATTAATTTTGCAAAGCAGTGATTGATTTTTTTATATTGTTTATCAGCGGTCTGACAGTGGATATCCCTGGCAGTACCATTAGAAATTGGTGTTTTATTCAATCTAAAATGGTGAAGTTTGAGTTGCAACTACAGCTGGGTTTAGAAACAATTTTGCCAGTTTGCAGTTGGGGCAGATTTTAAAAAGGATTTTGTTGGGTTGCCGGCAGATTCAGACAGAATGTTTTTTGAGCTGCAGTTGGGCTCAAATAGAATTTTGTTGGCTTCATTCGGACTCAGAATGTTATCAGTTTACAGTCAGGTTGTCAGGCTACAGTGAAGTTCAGACAGAATTTTATCAGTTTGCTCTTTAGGCAAAATTTAAACAGATTTTTGTTGAGTTATAGTTGAATTCAGATGGAATGAGCTACAGTCAGGTTCAGGCAGACTTTTGCCAGGCTGCGGTCGGTTTACACAACATTTGATCAGGCTACTCTTTTTTGCAGTCTGGGTAGAATTTGACATTTTTGTTGGGTTATGCATGGATCCGGCCTATGGTCAGGTTCAGACTGAATTTTGTCAACTACAGTCTGTTCAGACAGAAATTGTCAACTACAGTCGAGTTTGTCAGCTACAGTTAGTTTCAGACTGAATTTTGTCAGCTACAGTCGAGTTCAGACAGAATTTTGTCAGCTACAGTCGAGTTCAGACTGAATTTTGTCAGCTACAGTCGAGTTCTGACTGAATTTTGTCAGCTACAGTCGAGTTCAGACTGAATTTTGTCAACTACAGTCAAGTTTGTCAGCTACAGTTAGTTTCAGACAGAATTTTGTCAGCTACAGTTGGTTCAGTCAGAATTTTGTCAGCTACATTCGAGTTTAGACTGAATTTTGTCAGCTACAGTTGGTTCAGACAGAATTTTGTTGGGTTACAGTTGATTTCAGACAGAATTTTGTCAGCTACAGTTGAGTTCAGATTGAATTTTGTCAGCTACAGTTGGTTCAGACAGAATTTTGTTGGGTTACAGTTGATTTCAGACAGAATTGTGTTGGGTTACAGTTGAGTTCAGATAGAATTTTGTCAGCTACAGTTGGTTCAGACTGAATTTTGTCAGCTACAGTTAGTTCAGACAGAATTTTGTCAGCTACAGTCGAGTTCAGTCTGAATTTTGTCAGCTACAGTCGAGTTCAGACTGAATTTTGTCAACTACAGTCGAGTTCAGACTGAATTTTGTCAACTACAGTCGAGTTTGTCAGCTACAGTTAGTTTCAGACAGAATTTTGTCAGCTACAGTTGGTTCAGTCAGAATTTTGTCAGCTACATTCGAGTTTAGACTGAATTTTGTCAGCTACAGTTGGTTCAGACAGAATTTTGTTGGGTTACAGTTGATTTCAGACAGAATTTTGTCAGCTACAGTCGAGTTCAGATTGAATTTTGTCAGCTACAGTTGGTTCAGACAGAATTTTGTTGGGTTACAGTTGATTTCAGACAGAATTGTGTTGGGTTACAGTTGAGTTCAGATAGAATTTTGTCAGCTACAGTTGGTTCAGACTGAATTTTGTTGGGTTACAGTTGATTTCAGACAGAATTGTGTTGGGTTACAGTTGAGTTCAGACAGAATTTTGTCAGCTACAGTTGGTTCAGACTGAATTTTGTCAGCTACAGTTAGTTCAGACAGAATTTTGTCAGCTACAGTCGAGTTCAGACTGAATTTTGTCAGCTACAGTCGAGTTCAGACTGAATTTTGTCAGCTACAGTTGGTTCAGACTGAATTTTGTCAGCTACAGTCGAGTTCAGACAGAATTTTGTCAGCTACAGTTGGTTCAGACAGAATTTTGTTGGGTTACAGTTGAGTTCAGACAGAATTTTGTCAGCTACAGTTGGTTCAGACTGAATTTTGTCAGCTACAGTCGAGTTCAGACTGAATTTTGTCAGCTACAGTCGAGTTCAGACTGAATTGTCAGCTACAGTCAAATTCAGACTGAATTTTGTCAGCTACAGTCGAGTTCAGACTGAATTTTGTCAGCTACAGTTGGTTCAGACTGAATTTTGTCAGCTACAGTCGAGTTCAGACTGAATTTTGTCAGCTACAGTTGGTTCAGACTGAATTTTGTCAGCTACAGTTGGTTCAGACAGAATTTTGTTGGGTTACAGTTGATTTCAGACAGAATTGTGTTGGGTCACACTCAGGTTCAGACTGAATTTTTTTGGTTTATTTTTTGGTTTATATAGAATTTTGTCAGAGTACAGCTGGGATCAAACACAGTTTTGCCGCCAAAATTTGAGGCCACAATTCCAGACCCAGTTAAAGCTCTAACACTCACTATCTATCATGATGGACATATTACTGGAATGAATTCCATCAGTAAAGGAAAGGGAGCCTTTCTTCACATTGAACTACACTCTCAGGCAAACTCAACATGCCGGTCCTCATCCAAGGGAGGTCGAAGGCCCTTAAGCGTGTGTCATGAGGCCGTCTTCTTAGTTATTTATTTATTATTTCCTTCTGCTTCTGCACACAGTGAAGCGAAGGATAATAAGACACGGGGTACGACACTCAGTTGCCGCGGGGGGTCTCAAGCATGAAAAGCTCTTGCGATTCCATTCGGAAGCCATTGCTTTTGGAAAACATTCTTCTGTTAATTAAGGAATTATTAAGGCATTTACAAATCATGTCAGAATGATCACCCTGCGGAAAAGACTACGCAGTGAGATCGGGGTTATTCTGTTGCGTATTCTGATCGTATTATCTCTTTCTGTTTTATGACAAATTGCATTTTGGTCATGGTTTCAAAGATGATTGTGTGTGTTAGTGGCTGCCTTGTCGCCGTGGGGAACATTTCAGAGGTTCTGTGTTACACCACATTACATTCCTGGCTAAAAATGGACTCCTTCAGAGCAGAATGAATGTATAAACATTAGAGGAGGCAGGAGAGCAATGTTACTACTGTCTCCTGGTAATGCTCAGTCTAATCTAGTCTAATGCTCCACTGAACCCTACACCCAAGCTCAGAGAACATAGAGATCCATTGCGACAAAGCCTAACACTTTTACCCTGGCATTGCAGTCTTATTGCAAAGCCCCACAGTTCACACTGCAATACTGAGAGATGATGTACTGCGGCCTCGTCTGAACAGAAGCACATTGCAAGGTGTGGGAATTTATAATGTTTGAGAGACGATGTAGCTGGGAGCCTGGAGAATTCTTTGTTTTCATTTTTTAGCACTTCTTCTCTTTGTGTTCAGCTCAGAATTCTCACCGACATAGAATAAAAACCTGTCCTGTCGAGTTAAATACATAGAGTCAGGTAAATTAGAATGTGCTGTTAGGCTGTTCCCAACTGAGGATGTCCTCCATCAACCAAAAACTGAAGATCTTTTACTAAAAGTCTAATAAATAAGACATTCAGAAAACATTTGAATACAGAACTTAGTACAGAATGCAAAAAACTAGCTTAGGCCTTAAATAGAAGCTTTTATTTCACAGTACATGTTGTTAAAGGGGAGCTCTGCCAATTCTGGAAAATTGCTTAATTATTCAATGGTTTAGATGTGAACAGAGTCATTCAGAGTGCTTCGGTGTGAAATGCACCTTTTTAGTCAAAAAACATTCACCATTATAACTCTACTAGGACTAGGGGTGGGAATCTTTAGGCACCTCACGATTCAATTCGATTATGATTTAAAGGGCTGCGATGCGATTATAAAATGATTGTCGATGCATCTTGATGCATCTTTTTTTATCTGTACAGGATTTCTATTTTCCTACTGTTTCAGGACTTGGAAGTTTTAAAGCAAAGTATTTGTAATGATCTACAATGAATTTACTTCCAGTATCTTATATTAATTAATCAAATGGAAGTGATGTGGCAAGTGAACTAGAAGGCTTTTATTCACTGCTCTTGTTTGGAGCACATGAGACGCTGCTGCCGCTCATCTGCGATAAAATGCGCTGTTGGGGTGAAATAAGACCCAGTGGCGGTGGACGTCCACACAGCACGTTACAGCCGTCCTGCCCATTTTCTTTAGTGATTTTATAACTTATGTTTTGGTCTCATTGTAGAGAGTGGGGGGGGATCACTTTGTCAGTAAAATACCTTCGAAACGGGATGTGTGCAACACAGCGTGAAAGCCCCGTTTCACAACAACTGAGACTCAGACTGCAGGTCACCTTGCAATGATGCGTTATTTGCATTCATAAGCAGCACAGTTGGTTTCCTGGCTGGTTTAAATCTGCAATGAGAGACTCAAACACGATGATGTCAGCTTCGCTTTCAAATTTTCCCGTTCCACCTTAAATGGTGCCGCATTTACATTCAGCGCCTCAGTGAGAATTTAAGGTGGAACGGGAAAATTCAAACAAGAAGCTGGAGCGACTTCAAGAAGCGACTTCAGCTTCGTAAAACAGCCGAACATTGAGAGACATTTTACAATAAGCTGCTCGACTTTAGAGGAAAAGTTTTCAGGCAGAGACGGGAGGAAAGTGGCTCTAGCTGAGCTACAGCTTAAAGTAGAGTGAAGTAAGTCCGTGTTTTTGTTTATATTTTTAACCTAACTTATACTAGGACATCAACACATACTGAGCCATACTGGACATACATGTTGTGGCTCCCAATGTGGTTTGATTTTTGTTGAAAGGACAAAATGTCTCTTCCTGATCTAACCTGGCTTTAATGCAGAGGGAGCTCGTCGGATTTCTCGCTCATCCAGTAGTGTTTTTGTTATGTGCGCCTCACAGCGTGTCCGGGCGCTGCACTGCCGCACTTCCAGGTTCTGCCTTTTGCGTTCCCTCAACTTTACGCTATAAATTAAAATTTTGAAAATTGATTTTTGACATTTGTGAATCGATTCAGAATCGTTCACGTCCGCATTGCGATACATCTAACAATCGATTTTTTCCCGCACCCCTCACTAGGACCCAGACGTTTTAAGCACTTAGTGGGAAGTAGCTTTTAGAGACATTAAGTTAGTACACAAAGTGGTTGAATGCATGACTTGATACCTGAGACATTGCTTTGCGATAGTTTTGTTATAATATTTTGGCCTAAATCAAATTATTAATATAAACGGTTACTCCAGGTTTAGCTCCGTGTTTCCTGTCAAAACAGCATTCTCAACTGAGATCAATGCGCTTGAGCTAAGGTGCTTTTGTGGTTATTAGCCTGTGGCTACAGCCAATCAACATGGCTAAAGCAGCTTTTGTTTACAGTTGATTTTTACAGTTTTCTTATCTATAAGATGGCAGAGTATGTGGAGGAATTTGAGGAGGTCTGTTTCTAAAATATCGTAGATCCATATCAATTTGAAGCAGAGCACACACATGAGTTGCAGCGGTTTGAAGAAGACCCACCGGCGCCGACACTGAGCAGCCCAGGATGAGTGGAAACTGGTGGTGTCAATAACAAACTAGTTGCTACTCTGCTTACCGGTTTAAGAGGTAGGATAGCGAGGCGGATAGTTATTTTATTGCGTGGCCAACTTTAGACAGTCTGTAAGCTACCAGCTAATGGCTGGACGCACGATGGCTAACGATCACAAATGTCCAGAAACTGGGAGTGTGTAAAACTGTGGCTCTGCAGTCAGACTGTTCCCCAAAAGGCATCCAGGGCGGAGAGGTATATCCAGGTCATTGTAAGGAAAAACAGTACTAAAAGAAAACATTTTTTTTTATTTAGCACTATTTTACTATTATTAGCATGACGTAAAACAAGACACGTGTAAGTTCACTGGTCATTCTGGATAGCAGATAAAACTGTGATATCTGTAGTGCAGACATAACGAAGTCTGGTTCCTAGAACTACAATGGTGAACAAGTCTAACTGTAAATTTCTCAAGAACGGCGCATTTCACACTCACTCACACCATGATTTTGTTTATACCTAAAGCATTAAATGATTAATTCATTTAGCAAAATCAATGGCGTTCCCCCTTGAGATTGTTTCTACCAGGTTATTTTAAATAGAGTTATGGTTTAGTGCAATGGCTTATGTGCTTAAGCACTGTATTATGTTCAAAGCAATAAGTCGTAAGTAAAATGACATTGATTTTTTTACGTTTTTGTTTAATCTGCTTAATTTTTACAGTACCCAGTGCATGACTCGTACACATGCACACATTCACTATAATAGTGATGTGCCTCCTGCCTCTTTTTGCAGAGCCCTGATATTTTTAAATAATGAACTAACTTTTTGTGTGAAATGTTCTTAAATCATTTTGCACCACTCCACAAAATTGCACTCCACAACTGCAACTTTCTTCATAATAAATGATCCTGTTCAAATGGCACAATAAAAAATTAAACACCATAAAAACACTTATAAATAGTGACTTGCTTGCTTGTTTACAATGAAAATCTAGGTTGTTTCCAGTTTTGTAAATCGTACTTTAAAACTTTTACTTTATGGATGCTGTGAAAGAGTTAAACTCACTGGTGTAATGATGAAAATGAAACTATAAGTTTAAAGGAACCATATGTAATACATTTACTGTGGTAAATTATAAAATTACCACAATATTTCATCAGAGATTAAGGAAATATGCTTGAAACAAGTTGAAATACTGGCTTCTCTGACAACAGTGCTTCAGCCAGTATGGTCTTCTTTGAGATTTCCATTCTGGAGCAGATCCGGTTTGTGTTTTGGTCTGTGATCCCACCCACTGCCCATTTTCCAGTACCGTTTGACACCATGGGTTGCCAGATGTGAAACTACTTGGCAGGCAAAGACAGCCTCGGCATCATTCTAAAAACCTCCATGACCAGAGATGAAATAACATGAAAATAACAGAAATATTGCTGATGCTTTTGAAAAGATGGGAACAGCTTAGAAGGAGTTTAAGATGGATGCTGAGTTTGCTGATATTCTCCTAGACAGGTAAGTACTGAGTTTGAGCTAAGGTTAGCTAAACTTAGCTAATTTATTGCTGATACAGGTTGCCAGGTTACTGGTAGGAAAGGTCATTTTAAGTGTTACTGCAGTGCTGAGAATGATCCACCACTCAAATATTACCTGCTCTGTGAGGGTCTATGGGGGTCTTCACCACTGAAGTAGAGGGCAAAAGGTGGTGAACAAAGTATGCAGAGAAACAGATGGACTACAGTCTGTAATTGTAGAACTACAAAGTGCATCTAGAGATAAAATGGACAATGAGTGTAGAATCTAGGAGGTGGTCATAATGTTATGCCTGATCGATGTATATGCGATGTTCTAGGATGCTCTCTCTCATTCATATTGTTCTAGAATATTTTCCCTCGTTGTAAACTGTTCTAAAAGGCTCTCTCCCACAAATGCTGTTCTAGAATGATCTCCCCATTTGCAGTGTCTGATTCCCATTCACACTGTTCTAGATTGTCCCTCATTTTCATTGTTTTTCTACTATATTCACTCTCATTTATACTATTATAATAAGTGTCCTTGTAGTGTTCTTCCACGTTCACACTGTTCTAGACTGTTCTCCCACCATTCACATGGTTCTAGAATGTCCTTCCTCATCCACACTGTTCTAGAAAGTTGTCTTCCCAATCACGGTGTTCACTCTAGGCAAAAGGGTTCCACATAGTACCAAAAAAGGTCGAATGGCTCGTAACAATAGTCAAACCCTTTTAGTGATATAGAGAACCTGTAATCATTCAGCAGAATCCAGATGTGTGTGGATAAAAGGAAAAAAGACTGGTTTTATCATTGTAAGGCCTTCACATAGTCAAGTACCAAGCATGGGTCAAAACCAGGAGGCGGAAGTAGATCACAATAGTGATCATAACAACGAGCAGACTAAACAAAAGGGTTAGGCAGAAGACGTGGTCAAAAGACAGGCACAGGTTCCAAAACACAGGTCAAAAAGTCCAAGGCGACAGTACAAAAGGGGCAAGCAAAATCAAAGAGAGATAAACAGGCAAAGGTCAGATAAACAACAATAACAATCAGAATAAACGCTCAGCAAATCTACAAAGAAACAATACCTCGCGCTGACTACCACTGAAGCCCAGGCTTATATACTATCTAGTAAGAGACATGTGAGATATGAGCACAGGTGATTCCTCTCAATAATTCTGGGGAGTGTGAACACTGATAGGTTTGCAACCAAGTGTCAGAAGTCACGTGATCCCCAGTAATATTCTAGGTAGTGTAGTCAGTCTGAATCCGAATCCAGAGGAAGCTGAGAGATCACATGATCTCCCAAAGGATTCTGGAAAATGTAGCCCGTTTCTGTTCTGGAATCCGTCCGAGGTGTGACAGAACCCTTTCCAAAAAGGTTCTATATAGAACCATCTACAGCACATTCTCCATGAGTCTGATGAACTCTTTCATGATGCAAAAAACGCTTAAACGATTAAAGGGTTCTATGAGTGTTCATGGTTCTATATACAACCATTTGTGTTAGTACAGGACCCTTGAAGATCCATCTTTAACAGTGTAGAATGTTCTTTCATGTACTTCCTTGTTCACGTTATCCTAGAATGTTTTCCCTGATCATACTTTTCTAGAAAGTTCTCCTCTTTTCACAGTAGATGATTTGACATGTGCATTGTTACAGTTCATAATTATTCATGATATTGTTATAATATTTAAATTTGACGTGACTCTTCACTAATCTCTTCTTCTTCTCTCTGTGTTGGCAGGTGTGTATGCGTTTGGCCTCTTTGCCACTGACATCTTTGTAAATGCGGGTCAGGTGGTGACGGGGAATCTGTCCCCTTATTTCCTGACTGTCTGTAAGCCCAACTACACGGCTCTGGGATGCCAGAATGGGGTTCGCTTCATCAGCCAACAGGAAGCATGCACGGGGAACGGTGATGACATCCTGCATGCCCGCAAATCCTTCCCCTCCAAAGAAGCCGCACTCAGCGTCTACGCTGCCCTTTACGTCGCTGTGAGTGAATTCCCTCTTCTTTTAGCTAGAGGAGTGTAGGGGTGGTTCAATGATGCTTTAGATGAAGCATGTCAAACTGGGGACCTTCCAGGCCAAAGTGTTGCAGAGATTAACGTTTAACCTCATCTAACGCCCTGGATTCACGTCTTGTTCACTAGCTGATAAGCTAAATCAGACGTAAATCTGTTCTTCATTTACTTGATTCTAGAATGTCCTCCCTCATCCATACTATTCTAGAAAGTTTTCATTCCAATCACAGTGTTCTAGTGTTCTCCCCTTTCACAGTGTTCAAGAATGTTCTTCCATATTTACACTGCTTTACAATGTTCTGCCCATTCACACTCTTCTAGAAAATTCTCAATCCATTCACACTCTTCTAGGAAGTTTTCAGTCCATTCAGAAAGTTCTCAGTCCATTCACACTTTTCTAGAAATTTCTAGGTCCATTCACATTCTTCTAGAACATTCTCGGTCCATTCACACTCTTCTAGAAAGTTCTCGGTCCATTCACACTCTTCTAGAAAGTTCTCAGTCCTTTCACACTCTTCTAGAAAGTTCTTAATCCATTCACACTGTTCTAGGATGGTGTTCCGTATTCACAATGTTCTACACTTTTAGCACTCTCAGGCATGTCAGTGCTTCAGAGATTAGCGTTTACCCTCATCTAATGCTCTGGATTCAGTTCATGAAGGCCTTGCTAATTAGCTGAGAAGCTAAATCAGGTGTGTTTAATGAGGTAGCATACTGAAATCTGCAGTGCTTTGGCCCACGAGGACTGGAGCCTGACACATGTGATTTAGACAGAGGTACACTGTGCTACGTTGCAGACATGCTTGTATAACTGCATAACTGCTTTAAAGCTACTCTGTGTAAGTGTTGGGGATTTGGAGAGCTCTCTGGTGGAGATTGCAACATGCAATAGAACATTTTGTAGCATGGGCTGAGCTTCAGACTCCTTCCCCAAGTGAATGAATGTGATGATTTAAAGAGAATTCAGAGAGAACTCAGTCAAAACTTGGTGAAGGGCGTGTCTTCTGAGGATGTGAGTGAATTGTCCACTGTTCTCATCATATCTTTATCAGCAATAATGTTGAGTTTGCATTTGAAACACAAACATCTTTTTCAGCCTGTTTGTGTGAAATTAATACATAAAGTCATATGACATGGACCAAAAAACTCGACCCAATGTCTCTGGCATTTAAATGATAGTTTCTGGCTTCACAAGGCAAATCGCAGTAGGGCATGAATACCATATTTTTGCCTTTCCTTACTCAGTAAAGCTACTTCTTTTGGTTTTCACAAAGAAAATCTTACATAGTACAGCTTTAATTGAGCACCCAGTAAAATTTTATAAAGTTTACAGTAAATAGATAAATTTCTCTTATAAACTTTAAACTCAGAAGTCGTCAGTGGGTCCAGATTCCCATTCTTCCCTCTGATAATTACATAACTTACAGATTAGATTAGTTCCATAGTGATTACTAAATAACTTATAGTAGTCACTGGAAGGCATTCATGCTTATGAGATTTTGCCTTTGCATATTTGACCGTGAAACAAAGTTCTATTTTCATTAATTCAGGTCAGGAGCGCTGAGTATTAAAAAGCTTTGCAGGATATTTTAGAAGTTCGATCATGCTTCTGAAGGCCGGGGATCTGTGTTCAGGAGGGATTTAATGTGAGTTGAATTTAAGTCAAGTTTTATTCACTCACCCTTTTCAATATAGTCTCTTCAGCTCTTTTCTCTTAAAAGGGAATCGATCAAAACTGCTGCGTAATTAAATGTAAACAGTCATTCAGAGTAGTTTGATGTAAAAAAGTAGAGAAACATGCATATCACTGCTGTCTGAACAAAACCTCGCATCTCCAAAATGGTCCCTTTACAGGAGAAGAAAAAAACCTACTTTACTTTTAATGGAAGTCAGTCTTTTTTGTGAACAATTGTTTTATTGTTTTTAATTTACATGTTGGCATATGTATAACATAAGAACACATAACATCCCCTTTCCCTCTCCACCTCCCCCTTCCAGATGTGTTTCGGACAGTACATTTAAAAAAGAGGCCCATATTAAAAATGCTCATTTGGCCCACATTACACTCACCGGCCACTTTATTAGGTACAGTTCAGTTGCTTGGCTGCAACTCAATGCATTTAGGCGTGTAGAGGTGGTCAAGACAACTTGCTGAAGTGCAGACCGGGCATCAGAATGGGGAAGAAAGGTGATTTAAGTGACTTTGAACGTGGCGTGGTTGTTGGTGCCAGACGGGCTGGTCTGAGTATTTCAGAAACTGCTGATCTACTGGGATTTTCACACACAACCATCTCTAGGGTTCACAGAGAACGGTCAGAAAAAGAGGAAATATCCAGTGAGCGGTCAGTTGTGTGGACGAAAATGCCTTGTTGATGTGAGAGGTCAGAGGAGAATGGGCAGACTGGTTCCAGATGATAGAAAGGCAGCAGTTACTCAAATAACCAACCAAAATCTCTGAGGAATGTTTCCAACACCTTGTTGAAAGTATGACACAAAGAATTAAGACAGTTCTGAAGGCAAAAGGGGATCCAACCTTTTACTAGCAGTTTTAGTACCTAATAAAGTGGCTGGTGAGTGTATGTGGGGGTTAAATAACAAGACTCCTCCTAAAATACAAAAACAAATAGATAACTAGCAAGGGCCTATTAAACATCCCACTGATTGGAGCACGGTCTTCCAAGCCTTAATAGTTCGTGACTGAGCACCATGTACACGAGCAACTGAAAGCTCCAAGGAAATAATATCAAGCGCAGACAAAATCCATTGCTGGCTTGAGAGGGAGTGAGGAGGACTCCATCGATTGACCAACAGTTTCTTTGCAGCTGTCAAAGTACAGAGCAACAGTCATTTCTGCTGAACTGAAATATTAAGAGAAGAAAAATCTTTCAAAAGAAAAATAGACGCTGAGCATGGAACATCATGGTCCAGTAGGACTGTAAGATCGATGGCAACCTGATGCCAGAAATGAAGGACCTTAGAACAAAACCAAAAGTAATGCAGAAAAGTGCCAGGCTCCCAAGAGGAACATAAATTACAGAGTGAAGACAGAGTAAGATGCATATGAGATCGTCTTACTGGTTTTTTGAAGATAAATAAATGGCTTCCCAAGCACAGTCTGTAAAAAACTGTTCATACTGCTTTACAATGTTCTAACCATTCACAATCTTCTAGAAAGTTCTCAGTCCATTCACACTCTTCTAAAAAGTTCTTTGTCCATTCACACTCTTTTAGAATGTTCATGGTCCATGCACACTCTTCTAGAGTGTGTATAAATAGATGGTTTCCCAAGCATGGTCTGTAAAAACTTTTCCTCCTCCAATTTAGGATCTTTAGGCCAGACTGGACCTACCCCAAGAGGTGTGTAAGAAGCCCTAAGTAGGAAGATATAAATACTGGAAGCCGAACCAGCCTTTTAACTAGGAATAACCACTCCAAGCATTGGATGTAGCTGTAACTTAGAGCCCAGGGATGCTCCATAAGACAGCAAGGCAGATTTGAGCTGCAAATACCTAAAGAGGGACCAGACTTTTTCAAAGTCATTCTGGGTTGTTTCTTTTAGTCTATTCATCATGAAATTTACATACAATGTAAAGATCAACAGGCGTTTTCAAATTATGTCAAAAACTGAAAAACAACAAAAATGGAGATCGGTTTTCTTCTGACTGTAACGGTGGGAAGCGATGATGAGATGAACGTGTATGCGGAGAAAAGCGAGATTTATTAAGGGCAATCCATAATCAGGGTTGAGACAATCCTGGGTCAGAGAGCCAACACAGAGAGCAGGAGGGACAGACATAAAGAAGAAAACACAGGATAAACAAACAATGGAACCCAAAATAAACAAAACACCACACAAGAATACTTCAACCAATAAATACAATACAAAGACCAGCAACCACACAGGGGGAAACACAGGACTTATGTACAACAAGGATAATGATGGCTAACAAGGCACAGGAGGAAAACATGTGGCTACTATCAGGGGCAGAGTCAAGAAAACAAGGGGGCATGACAAAGAACTCAAAACAAGGAAGCACATGAACGACTGGGAAGAAACACAACATGAGCACATGGACAGGACTGGGAGGGGCCAATCGTGACACCGACAATAGCGATATGTACTGTTTATGATGGTAAAACAGTGGTTAATAAGTTTTCTTTGTGTGCTAATTTACATTATAACACTCTGCAAATTATATCTCTGCCATGAATGGATTTAAAAAAATAGATTTAGGCTAAAGCATTTTCTACCATACAGTAATGTCTCAGACATTAGGTGGCATATTGGTAACCTTCTTATTAGTTTTTGTGATGTAGCTTTTTTTCAGAGGCATTAAAACTCTTCAGACGTCTGGTTCCTATCAACACCACTGTGAACAATTCTGACTTCTTTTTGCTGTACTGATGCTCACACTGACCACCGAGTGTAGTGATGAAGTAAGAACCAGAATCCCCTTAACATCCCAGTCTTATTACATACTGAAGCTTATTGTACAGTAACTACAGGTGTCACAAACTGCTTCACACGAGGGGCAGAAGTCAAGTGCAAGTTTAATTCCTGATGCAAGGTAGGTAATAACAAGCAGGGGGTCAGAAATCCAAAAAAAGCAGGCCACAGAAAGCAGACAAATCCAAAGAGGGCAAATCCAAGAGTAGCCAAAAACAAGCCAAAAGGCAAGGTCAAAACACCAGAAAACCAAATCATAAACACTCAGAATTGTGGAAAAACCAAACAAGACTTCGCAATGAGCTCCTGCAAACGCAGGGTATATATACACAAGATGGCAGACTAACGAGGTCAAAGGATCAAGAAATGCCTAGTATTCGGGAGACGGTGACCTCCTGTGGTGGGGAGGAGAATGGCAGGTGGCAGATGTGACAACAGGGACTTCAATGCAATCTGGCCAAGCTATTCTTAGGTTATAGAAGTGTGTGATGAAACCTTGGGCCCACCAGTAGACCCTGACCATTTGAGGGGTTAAACTGAGTAGATGAAAACATATCGTCTTCACTAGAAACAGGCTGATCAGCATGCTAACAGGCTAAATGATAGAAAACAGGCTAAACAACTCCTCCATTCATGTCACACGCTTCGAATTAGACTATTTACTACACAATTCACTGTAAAGCCACAATCCAAAAAGCATTCCACACTTCAAATGTCTGACGTTTAGTTAGATCTGCCTTGTATAGCACTAAATCTCAACCAGCTCCCTCTTTCCTATGTAGTGCGCTATGTAAGTGATGAAATTCTATGAAATTCTAATGCAATGTTTGTCCAGTATGAATTGTGCATGCATGCTTGACTGTTTGTAAGATATATTACACCCTGTTTTGGTGCAGGAGCCAATATTTTAATTCCTGTGTAGTGCACTATGTAGGGAGCAGGGAGCCATTTGAGATTCCGCCCCAATGTGAGGAAAAGGGATGTACAGCACCATTAGCTTGATGCTAAATGACAGTGGAAATGACATAGAGGTGCTAATGGAAATTATCATTGTCATCGTGGTGATTGTTTCATTAGCAAGATACTTATAAAGCCTTAAACAGTGCTATATTATGATAAATTCAATATTTTATGACAGAGTAAGTATTAGATGAAATTACTGTGGTATACAGTGATGGATGACTGAATGTTATTGTTCTCCTTCAGCAATTGCATCTGCTTGGCAGTAATAACACGCTACAAAGGAACTATACAATTTTCCTGGCAGAATAATTGTTTATCCTTATTATTATTAGAAACAGTTGAAATTATTTATTGAGCAATTATGTATTTTATCAGATTTTTGTGTTGTCTACTGTCACGTCGTGCCTAATCATGGAGTAATAAACCCCTTACCTATGATAAAATCCTGTAACCCTTGGCTTTTTGTGGCTTATTGCTTTATCAAACCGCTCTGAATGACATCCTTTACATCTTAACTTTGTAATTCAGCAGAAATTAAATGAGTTAAAAAAGAATTATAAGAGACTAGATGGCTGTTTGGTTAGAATTTCGCATTATAACATGACTATTTTTTGCTGGATTCTTTTCTTTTTGTTTAACAAATTAGCGCATAAACAACTGCAGTACATTTCTCAAGATCCAGCTTATAGGACCAACAGCAATGCTTCAAAATTGCTTGGAATAAAATCTACCATTTGGGAGACACTTGTTTATCTTTGGATGTAATGTTTTTAGGTCCAAAAATGTTTAATACAGCATAAAAGTTTGGGTGTGAGATTCACTTGAAAGAGGCCCTGAATATTCTGTAATAACTCTCTCTAGGACGAAGCAATTTGAACAAAACAACATGCAATGTGCTCCTCAGTATATGGAGCTTTGAACAAGCCGGGATGCCCCTGCGTCAGAGCGATGAGGTAGGCGCCAGACAGCCGTTGCAACGTTTAACCTCTGTACCCCTTCAAGTGCCTGGCAGAAAATGGAGATCACTTCCAGCATTGCATGTAATGTAATCACTTACAAATACATCAAAGTATGTAGCATATTTTTTTGGGTTCTGATTGCTTCAAAGTAATTAGAGTTACAACAGAATATTCAGGGCCTCTTAGCTTTATTGTTCTGGTAACTTCAGTTCACTTTAATCCAGAACATGTACTAGTGTTTCTTGTACTGAAGTACTCATGCCTGGTTGATATACACTCACCAGCCACTTTATTAGGTAGTAAAAGGCTAGTGAAAGGTTGGACCCCCTTTTGCCCTCAGAATTGCCTTAATTCTTCATGGCATACTTTCAGCAAGCTGTTGGAAACATTCCTCAGAGATTTTGGTTGGTTCCTGTTGCCTTTCTATCATCTTGAACCAGTCTGCCCATTCTCCTCTGACCTCTCACATCAACAAGGCATTTTCGTCCACACAAGTGCTGCTCACTAAACCCTAGAGATGGCTGTGCGTGAAAATCCCAGTAGATCAGCAGTTTCTGAAATACTCAGACCAGCCGGTCTGGCATCAACAACCACGCCACGTTCAAAGTCTCTTAAATCACCTTTCTTCCCCATTCTGATGCTCGGTCTGCTCTTCAGCAAGTTGTCTTGACCACCTCTATATGCCTAAATGCATTGAGTTGCGGCCATGTGATTGGCTGATTAGCTAAGTGTGTTAACAAGCAACTGAACCTAATAAAGTGGCCGGTGAGTGTAATGTGGGCCAAATAAGCATTTTTAATATGGGCCTCTTTTGGCTCATGTGCAGTTTGCCGGTGCTGACAGTGGGTCGTCAGTGCCACATCTTTGCCAAAAGCCACATCTGCATGCTGTCTGGGTCTGTACTGAACTCCATGTTCCAGTTTTAAAGGGATAGTGTGTTTCGGGTGTTTGTTGTGCTGCTCCAGAAATTTTCTCCAGACTGTCGTTACAAAGCAATCAAAAAACTTTTAGAGACACAGCCTTGTGCCTTAATTAACTTTTACTCCAATCGCTGAGTAAACAGAAGCACTTCTTAATTAGAGAACAGTGCTGTGTTGAAAGAACGTCTGAGATGGAGCGCTTAACTCCCACTTGACTCAGCTGTACCCAGTCTTAAAAGCGTGTCTTGTATCTCTAATTCTCTAATTATGTTTTGCTAACGAGATTATTCTGCAGGGCTATGTGTCTTTGGTTTAACCCTTAGTAGTCACAGATTTCATCTGTGACAACTAAAGGGTTGAAACAAGCCGACAAATTCTCCTGAAAGTGCAGGTTTAATAAGTAAGTGCATTTGCGTTTATAAGTAGAAGAAGAGATATTTTATTATTCTTTACATTAGAATAAAAGCTATAGTTTTGACCACAGCATGTCCACTTGGCCTGACTGCATGTCTTTGGACTGTGGGAGGAAACCCACACAGACACGGGGAGAACATGCAAACTCCACACAGAAAGGACCCTGGTTGCCCGGCCGGGAATCAAACCCAGGCCTTTCTTGCTGTGAGGCGACGGTCGCCACTTTGGCAAAAAAGCACATAGCCCAACTGTTTAACAGCCAGGCATTGCAAGGAATTTTAGTCTTTCACCCCCTACAGTGCACAACATCATACAAAAAATGACAAGGTCAAATCACAACCACATGCACATGACCTTCAATTCCTCAGACAGCATTGCATTAAAAGCTGGCATGCTTCTGGGATGGATACAATCACATGGGCTCAATAATACTTTGAGACTACAATGCAGGTTAAGACTGGTCTATGCACAGTGGAAGTCATAAGTCAACAACATTCAGAAATGCAGAGATTCTCTGAGCTTGAGCTCATCTGAAATGAATGGTTGAATGGCTGCTCAGTGGAAATGTGTATTGTGGTCTGATGAGTCAACCTTTCAGATTGTTTATGGAAAAAATGGACTGGGCCAAAAAAGAAAATCATCATCCAAATTGTTACCAGTATAAAGTTAAAATTCCAGCGTTTGTCATTGGTACTGGGGGGTATTAGTGGGTAACTGGCACATCTGTAAAGGCACCATAAATGCTGAACACATTTTGGAAAAACATATGTTGCTTTTTAGACATCTTGCTTTGTCTTTTTCAAGGATAATGAGTGGCAAAAAAATGCTTTAAAAACTGAATTAGTTTGTATCATCACTCCATCAATGGTTATTAAGTGTTTTTAAAAGAAAAGTGTTAAACATGCTCCTGTCTCGAACATTTTTTGGGCTGTGTTGCAAGCATCATGTTTAGAATAAGCACAAATTTACAGTTTAAAGTTTATAGGACAAAACATCAAATATAGTTTTTTTGTACCATTTTCAATTTAATACAGGACAGAATTTACTAATCACTGCTTTAGTTTTTATTGACATTTTACATACCGTCCCAACTTGGAATTGGAAATGTATGAACATGTGCATCCCAGTCAATTCTGGTCAAGGGCTTCCCCATAACGTCCTGAGTTTTGAGTGTGAAAGGATCCTCAGAGAGTGTGTCCCATCTATTGAGGCACAGTTTGTGTTAGTCTTCCTCTAGCTCATCATAAATGGTCAGTTTCTGACCACAGAGCTAGTCAGCAATGGTCTTACAGTGGTCCCTTTCGGTGATGACTGGAGTAGAGGGGGGCTGATAAACTGTGCAGCAACAGATGGTTTACAGTCTGTAATCATAAACCTGCAGACTGCACCTGTAGTAGGTGTTTCTAATAAAAAGGCCAGTGAGTGTGCATATTTCATGTAGTGTTTCCATTATTTTGGACACCCCCTGCACGTTTCCATACTTTGTTGGATGAGGATGTTTATGCAAGCTGGTCAGATGTAAAGCTGAGTGCTTCTGCCCAGCATAACGTGGTGTGGAGTTTCACTGAAAAGTATATATTTAGCTCTCTAAACATGTTTTCTGAGCTTTATTTGTTTGATGCTAATCATGTCGGATTGACCCGGCGCTGACGCAAAAGCAGTGTGATGCGATATTCCGAGCGTTGGATTGATGCACTTTGGCAAGATTGCTTGTCTAATCCATATGTTTGTAAAGCTGAAAAGGCCCGGCTGCAAAAATGGAGCGAGCTTGTTTTTGAACAAAGGCATTCATGTTTAAGAGGGAGTGAAAACAATCAGAACAGCCTTCTAAGATTTAAAACAGGTGAAAATGCTCTGCTTTATTCATTCATGTCAGGAGCACAGCATTAAAACGCTTTGCAGAATATTTTTGGAGTTCAGTCATTTATTCCGAAGGCAGAGCATCTGTGTTCATGAGGGGCTCAATGTGAGCTGAATTTCATTTGATTTTTAGCACTCAATCTCTTCCACATTGTCCCTTTAACTCTGTTCAAATGCTGACGTTCCAACGGTTCAACAGATTCACGGATTTGATATGAAATAGCTTATCATAGGCTAGAGTTTAGGGAACCAGCCCTGCGACCAGAAGGTCGCTGGTTCGATCCCCAGAGCCGACAGTACATGACTGAGGTGTCCTTGAGCAAGGCACCTAACCCCCAATTGCTCCCTGGGTGCCACAGATAGGTCTGCCCACCGCTCCGGGCAAGTGTGCTTACTGCCCCCTATTGTGTGTGTGTTCACTAGTGTGTATGTGGTATTTTACTGCATGGATGGGTCAAACGTGGAGGTGAAATTTCCCTGTTGTGGGACTAACAAGGGTAACTTAAATACAAATCGTCTTGTTATCCAGAACTGTTTCCCATTGAAAACAGGTGCCTTAAGCCCAAAATCTGACAAGCAAGGCCTTGTATGTTTGGTAGCACAGCTGAAGACATGTATAAATAGTGAATGGCAAAAAAAAATTGCTTTCAAAACTGGATCAATTTGTATCTACACTCCCCAAATGATTATTAGGTGCTTTTAAAAGGTGATGTAACACAGTGCTAAACATGCTCCTGTCCTGACTTTTTTGGAATATGTTGCAGGCATCATATTTAGAATGAGTGCATATTTACCAAATACATTGAAGTTTATAGGACAAAACATGAAATATAGTGTTTTTGTACCATTTTCAGTTTAATACAGGACAGAATTTACAGAATTTAGTTTTTATTGACCTTTCACATTATTGACCTTTCACATACCATCCCAACGTATTTGGAACTGGGAATGTATGAACATGTGCATCCCTGTAAATTCATACCAAAGGCCTAATTTCTGAAGAGCTGAATATCATTCCCTTTTTAGTACTCAGTATTTTTCACGTTGTTCCTTGACCTCTACCAACAGTCCCTTTCAACAGTTCAACAGGTTCACAGGTTTGATGTGAAAGGGCTCATTGTAGATTTGATTGTAGATTCTTCTTCTGCTTTATCTGTAATATTGATGAAGATAAAATGAGGTAAATTTGAAAAAGATGTTTTCTTTGAGGACCTTTTGCCTTACAACTTGCATGCCCTTCTCGTCTCTGGATTTATGGATACTAGATATAATTTAGGCCAAATCCTGATCTCAAAACTATCATAAAACAACATCTCATCAGGCAGTATAAATATATATTAACTTATTTTAGAGGTTTCTAGAGGGGGACGTCTGTTTCCTATCGACACCACTGTGAACAGTTCTGACTCTGTAAGTTTCTCTAGAACAGAGCATTTCATACCAAACCACTCGGAATACTCTGTTTACATCTTAACCACTTAATTATGCCAAAATTTAGAAAAATTGCTGAAATTCCACATTGATTCATTTTCATAGCTCACTGAAGCAAACACAATAATTCTGTATAAACTTTGAGTCTATAGTATATTCATGTTTGCAAGCAGAAGAAGATGTGTTCAATACTGCGGTGTGTACAGTACAGTTCAAATAAAGAAGAAAAAAGAAGAAGGAAGGAAGGAAAGAAGGAAGAAAAAAAGAAAAAGAAAGGCATTGGGATAGAAGAAAAAAGGAAGAGAGAAAGAAAGAAAGGAAGGATGGATGGAATAAAAAGAAAGGAAATAGGATGGAAGAAAGAAAGAAAGAAAGAAAGAAAGAAAGAAAGAAAGAAAGAAAGAAAGAACGTAAGAAAAAATGATGAAACAAGATTAAAGAATGGAAGAAAGAAAAAAGAAAAAGATGCTAGAAAATTTTAGAAAGAAGAAAGAAATAAAATGAGAGAAAAAAGGAATACAATAGAAACAGAATGAAAAGAGCAGAAGAAACAAACAAAGAAGAAAAAGAGAAAAGGTGAATAAAAAGATGGAAGAAAGAAAGAAAGAAAGAAAGAAAGAAAGAAAGAAAGAAAGAAAGAAAGAAAGAGAAAGAGAAAAGGTGAAGAAACAAGAAGGAAGAATGGAAAAAAGAAAAACAGGACAGAAAGAAGGAAAAGGAAACTGTCTATGCAGCGCGGTTGAACAGAGTCTGTGTGTTAAGCGGTTGGCACTGCATTCATTGTGTTTGGAGAAGAAAACGGAACAGAAGCACTGCAATAAGTCTAGATTAATAAGGTTTAAGCTTAAAATTGAACCACATTAGCAGCCACACAGCGCTGAGCATACAGTGTCTGAAATGATGAAGCTCACAGGCCATTTATTCATCCTCTATCTGCACATCGCTGATTCTGCTCGAGTAAGACTTCAGTTGTTAGCTGAAGTCTGTATCCAGTCCACACTATTGATGCAGGCCAAGGGCTACTCACTGGACTCTGCTGCCCTGCTTTAAAAAATGATAATATCCCTAAAGCAGGATTGTTAAAAGGTCTTACTCTGTTTTCTCTCACAGTCTGCGACTTAACAGAAGCTTGTCTAGTCTTGTCTTTTGACATTTTGAAAATTGATTTTCATTTCATAATAGCCGCTAATGGGGATCCTAAAAATAACAATAAAAATTCAAATTCTCCTTCAGTTCACATGAGGCCTGCAACTCTGCACTTTCTTGCAAATTACAGATTTAAGAAGAGTGGAAAGGACATTAAGGAATCATTGGATTTACTGACTTACTGTGAAAGCTGCTTCTGCATGCCTTATCCAGCAACATTAGAAGTGTAGAAGAAGATGTGTGATTTAATGGATGATGAAAGACATATTGGCTCTTATTCAAGTTATTTGTGTAATCCACATTAAAATCTACCAATAGAATGGCATGCTCTGGAGCAGCACCCCAGGAGCCAACGTTCTGCTCAGTGTCAAGTGTAAGTTAAAGGGGTATAAAGCACCGGTCTCTGGAGTGATGCAGTCTTCCCAGTAGAGTAGAGGCTGTTACTGCAGCAAAAGAGGACAAACTCCATATTAACACCCTTCATTTCAGAAGGAACACTGCATGAGCAGGTGTCTACATACTTTTGGACACATAGTGTATGTACAGTGATATACAAAAGTCAGAGACTGTCCTTCATTTATTTCATTTCCAGTCAAATGAAAAGCAAAGTCTCGGTGCTCTCATGCTGTCTGACTTATGACTTAAACTGTCTCCGAAACCCGTTATGACATGGCCCCCGAGTGCTTTCTCCATGGACGATAAGTACCACACACCACCAACTATCCACCTCTTCAACGAGAGCATCTAAGATAGGACTTCCATTAGTTACAGCAGGCATAACATTATGACCACTTCCTTGTTTCTACGCTCATTGTCCATTTGATCAGCTCCACTTACTGTATAGCTGCACTTTGTAGTTCTACAGTTACAGACTGTAGTCCATCTGTTTCTCTGATACTTTGTTACCCCCTTTTACCCTGTTCTTCAGTGGTCAGGACCCCCATGGACCCTCACAGAGCAGGTACTATTTGGGTGGTGGGTCATTCTCAGCACTGCAGTATCACTGACGTGCTAAAGTTTTTAAACACTGTGTCCGCGCACTGTCCACTTTATTAGACACTCTTCCCATATCAGTCCACCTTGTAGGTGTAAAGTCAGAGACGACAGCTCATCTGCTGCTGCACAGTTCATGTTGGTCATCCTCTAGTCCTTCATCAGTGGTCACAGGACGCTGCCCACAGGACACAGTTGGATGTATGTTTTTAGTTGGTGGACTATTGTCCGTCCAGCTGCGACACTGAGATGATTAAAATCTCTGTCTGATCCACTCAGACCAGCGCAACACACACTAACACACCACCACCAGTGTTACTGCAGTGCTGAGAATGACCCACGACCCAATATATGTCATATAATGCATATGGGGCTTATGTACATATGGACATATAATACATTATATAAATATATACATTGTGTCTATACAGTACACACTGAACACTTTCTATCTCAGCCTCTATACTTCAGTGGTTCTATGGACTAGACCTTCAGACTTTGAGATGACATATCCATATTTGTCTGTTATAAAGAACAGCAGTGAAAAAATCTGCTACTTATTTACAACCAAATGTGATGCACCAGACAGAGATTGAAAAAATGAGAAAAGACACCTGTAAATATCAGTAAATACTGCATATAGAAATTTGATACACAATTTTTCCCCTTTTTTCAGATATTTTAGAGACACATAGCTAAATATGCATGTGTAAAGACAGGATTACATGCAGGGAATATAAAGAAAGCAGGCCTATAGAAAAGAAAGAATGTGTGTTGCATTCTTTTGCTTTTATACAACAGTTCTGCAAAATAAAGAACAAAGTGAAGCAAAGGAGCCCTGAACATTTTATAAATTGTGCTTTAATATTGGCCTTTTCTTCCACCAAATATCAGCAGCCTTCTGCTACAGAAGTCAAAGTCAAGTCAAAGTTCATTTATATGGCGCTTTTTACAACACGCATTGTCACAAAGCAGCTTTACAGAAAAATCCGGGTCCGAGCCTCCATGAGCATTGCCAGTGGCGACAGTGCCAAGGAAAAACTCCCAAAGAGCAAGAGAAAGAAACCTTGAGAGGAAACAAGACTCAGAAGGGGAACTCATCCTGCTCTGGATAAAACAATAAAACAATAAAACTGCCCTAATATCAGGTTCAGCTCAGCTTTGTCAGTGTTTTCCCGAGGAAGCTGAGTGTCGTTTTGTTCCAGTCAATATATAAAATGTCCCCTGAGCCGACAGGACGTGACTGAAGTGCCCTTGACCAAGGCACCTAACTCCCATCTGCACCGTGGATAAATGCAGAGGTCAAATTATTCTGTGTGCAAGCACAGTTGGTCAACGGCTCTGAAGTCTACTTCTGAACTCTATTCTGTTGGTTTCTGGCTAATTTCAGTCTGTTTAACCCTTAAAATCCAACTATGGGTTATTATTCAGTAACTGCAGGGACATCAGTGCAAACTCATTGAGCTATATTTACGCTGTAGAAGTGTATAATAAAACTTTGAGCCTGCTAACGATGCCCTGGCCTTTTAAGGGGTTAATTGATCTTGGCTGCTGACTGACAAGCTTGTTTATGGCAGGCTCAGAATTTAAGGTAGTTCTGCGGTTGCCCTCTTCTTTAGTATCCGACTAAACAGGCTACAGGTCACACATTATGTCACAGAAGTTATCTCATGTAAATATTTGCTGCTTTTGTATCTTAAAGTAGGAACGTAGTAGCAGTTAACTGCAGTGTGAAGCGAATGGTTAGCTGGTGCTCAGTTGAATGTTACAGTCATTGTGGAAAACAGGACGACTAGAACGCTTCACTTCAGGTAATGTGGTTGGAACTAAATGTTGTGTAAACTGAAGTTACGGCATTGATGATGCTTGTTAAAGAAATAATATTTTCTTCAAATATCAAATCAAAGATAACGTGAATTCAGAGGAGGCTGACTTTAACACAAACACCCAGGGGGGCCTTTTGGAAAGGGTTGTGCGGATGTTTGGGTAAAATGCAGGAAAATCCCAAATTGGACATGTAAGAGATTAAATTGATGTCCCCATGACAGTAATCACTTTAATAATCTGGATGATGGACAGAATCACTGTGTGCTGTCGTGCCAAGTGATACAGAAATGAGTGAGGGTTTGGAGGATCGATGGAGTGGACGAGCCTTAAGGCCTTCTTGCTTTGCTTAATTATCGCTTTCTGCTGCTGCTGATGGGATGTTAAGGATGAATGCTGTCAGGAGAAGACGCCGCACATGGAGGCCTGATTGAGGGAGGGGGCAGTGAGTATGGGTCAGTGTGTCTGCTACCGCTCCAGGCTTTCTGGGGGTGTGTGTGTGTGTGCGTGTGTGTGTGTGTGTGTGTGTGTGTGTGTGTGTGTGTGTGCGTGTGTGTGTGTGCGCATGTGTGTGTGTGTGTGTATGTGTAGATTCTCAGAACAAAAATTTCCTAATTTTGTAGGGCAACAAGATAAACACTCAAAAAAGCTTAATATATTGCTCCTTTCATGCACTGTGGTCATTAAAAAATGAGAAAATATAAAAATTAAAATTAAAATTGAAAAAAGATGTAGGTAGATTAAGCCATGATGATAAGCAATAGATTTAAAAGAGAAGAAATAAACATTCAATTAAAATTCACATTAAATATTAACTTACAGGAGAGAAGTGCAGTAGAGCTAACAGTGTCTTAAACTGAGCTGAAGCTGCTCAAATAGAAAAGTTTTGAGCCTGGATTTAAAGTGTCCTGTGTCGGGGGCTCTTCTAATGCTCTCTGTCATCTGGATCCATTTAAGAGCAGCATAGTAGCCAATTGTTGCTTCACCATGTTTAGTCTTCACCTTCAGCAGGACTAACTGACCAGTTCCTAATGATCTGAGAGTTCTGCTTGGCCAGTATTGCTGCAACAGCTCAAATACATGTGCTGGTTCTATACCATTAAACCATTTATAAACCAGTAATAGCACCTTAAAGTCTATTCTGGAACAGGCTGGTAGCCAGTGTAGGTATTTAAGAACGGGGGGTGATGTGTTCCTTCTTTTACTCCTAGTAAGACTTTGGCAGCCACATTTTGAATCATCTGAAGCTGTTTAATTGTCTTTTTTTGGGAGTCCACTAAGTAGATCATTACAGTGATCAATCCTGCTAGATATAAAGGTGTGGATGAATTTCTCCAGGTCTGCTTTAGTCAGACAATCTCTGATCTTGTTGATGCTCTTAAGGTGGTAAAAAGCTGATGTAGTGACTGTTTTGACATGACTGCTAAAACTGAGATCAGAGTCCATTAGTACACCAAAGTTATGAGCTAATTCTTTATATTTTGGGGCTCTCGAAACCAGATAGGCAGCTAGTCTGTGCCTCTCATTGCTGTTCCCAAATGTTTTTTATCTTGTTATTAAACTGCAGAAAGTTAGTCAAGGCACTTATAAAGTGAGTCAAGGGGACCCTCGTTGTTTGTGAAGAGGACCAAGCAGAGAATAGTCTGCATAGCTGTGGAAAGATATCCCATGGTCTTGTTGGATTTGGCCAAGAGGAAGAATGTATAAATTAAATAAAAGTGGCCCAAGAATCAAGCCCTGGGGGACACCACAGGTCCCTGGCACTCTCTCAGAAACATTATTTTCTGCTTCAACAAAGTAGTTCCTTCCTTGCAGGTATGAACTGAACTATTTTAGGACAGTTCCTGAGAGTCCAACCCTTCTTATGCATTTCTATGGGAATTTTATGGTCAATGGTATCAAAGTCAGCACTGAGATCGAGCAGTCGTAGAACAGATATTTTTCCACAGTCTGAATTTAAACCAATGTCATTAATAATCCTATTTATAGCAGTCTCAGTACTGTAATAACACCAAAATCCTGACTTAAAATTTAAGGACAGAAAATCAGAAAAGGATGAGCTCTTCTGTGCTGCTTAAAATTTTATATGATTGATTTTAAAAATTGATGGCTCAAGAAGACATAATTGTTAAAATAACTTAGTTTTTATTTAAAAATATAAATCAATTTAACCCTTGCATGGTTTTAAATGTAATATATTTGTAAATGCTAGGGACATTATAGATAGAATGACTCATATATGTGTGTATGTATAAATTACATATTTGGCATTACATTATATATAATACATATGGGATATATTATTTTTTACATACAGACACTTACATATGTTCATAAATTCATGCAGGATGTATTATTATTACACATACTTATATATAATACATATGGCACATATGTTTGACCCCATATCCTGATACTGTGTGCATGTGAGTGTATCTGCTTTATTAGTCACCCTCAGTATGAGAAATGGAAGGCAACTCCTGCACTGCTGCCCTTCTGTCTCTCTCTCTCTCTTTCCCTTTCTCCTTCTTCCCCTGGAGGCTTGGCTGGAGCAGCAGGAGGAACAGAGAGGACACACAGAATGACTTTAACTGCTTCCATCCAAATACCACACAGTCTGAAAAAAGGTCTGCTGGGGGTCTTTAAGATATAAAATGAGTCTGTGGCCCCAACAATAAATACAAAACACAGTTGTTAAATACAGAAAACATTTATGAAATGTTAACTCTTAAAAGCACACATGAAATAAAGGTGCCTCTGAAAGGATTCAACAGAAGAACTACTGCTGGTTCCTCAAGTGTCTGCCTGCATCATTCAGCTGCAGTTTTGCTCATTTTTATAGTTCACAGTTAGCCATACTGTGCTCTAAACCACATTGACGAGTCTGCACAACCTTAGTGAAGAACTGGATGTGTTTTGAGCCGGTTGAGAGAAATTTTGGAGATGTATTTACAGAAAAGATTTGACTATTAACTTCTATTGTTTGTTAGCATCAATAGCCTCACAGTTTATAGAATTGTGAAATACATGTCTTGGCTTATCGACGACATGCGGAAAATGTGGAAAATTGTGTAAATAACACTTTTCGGATCTAAAAATCCTCCATATTTTCATGCTTCCACTTTTCCACATTTAACATCAATGAGGCATGTAAACAGCAGGGAGGAGTCACAGTGTTCAGGTGGATTTTTAGTGGATCTGAGGATCCATCTGCAGGGGGCCGCTTTCCAAATTCTCAAATATAAACATGGTTTCACAGAACAGTAGAGAACAGGCAGGCTGTCCACAGCATTGAAATGAAGACTGATTGTGACTGCTCATGTGTTTCCGCAGATGTACATCACATGCACGGTGAAGGCCAAAGGCACGCGGCTGGCCAAGCCTGTGCTGTCCCTTGGGCTCATGTGTCTGGCCTTTCTAACGGGGATTAACCGCGTGGTGGAGTACCGAAACCACTGGTCTGACGTCATTGCTGGCTTCATCATTGGCGGAGCCATCGCAGTCTTTATGGTGAGCATTGAACTCAAGGCTGATGGTTATTATCAGTGCAAATGTTCCAAACAATGAGTGTCTACATCTGTATATACAATGAGTGTAAATATCACATATATCATACAAACAATATTTCAATATTTCAACTCTTCTACAATTGTACCCTTTCTCTCTCATTCATGCAGCTCATAGATTTTTGTTTTAGTGGAAGCTCTTGAAGCAAACTGGAGCTCCACTTTGCTGTTGCTTTTGTTAGTTTGTTGCTCATTGATTCATCCATAGCTCTCCCACGAGGACTGTCCAGCTTAGTCTGCTGAAAGTGTCATCACTATACAAAAGTAGGTGTGCTTGTTTACAGTGCTCTAAAAGCACTGCCCACATCCGTGATGTACATAACACGCAATAAAATAAACATAATGATAAGATACCATCATATTGCCCATCCCTGCTTTGTACTATATTTCACAAAACAGGATTTTTCAGTTTAGCTGGATAGCTTAAGCCCAAAGTCATGGCTGAGGGACATTCTTATTGGGCAGTCCTCATCTTTGGGCTTATCTGGCCTTAACTGGGATTTCTGCTTTGTGGAATACCTCCCTGGCAAAACAACAACAAGGGTTCTTTTCATTGCAGTGAACCTCAACATGCTTTATAAGATGACCTGATTAAATTTTTGATGGGACCTTGAAAGATTTGAGCTCTCTTTTAAAAGACACAGTAACTGCTGCATTGCAGTACACTGTTTTGTGAATGAAGTGGATAAAATTCCAGTGTACCATAAAATACCTCTCCAAAAAGAACAAGACCTCTCTTGTTCCCTGAGGATTTTATAGATTTCACAGATGGAACACAGCACACCTGGGATTCAATCCCAGCCGTAAGAAACACCTCTATTTTCATAGGACACTGTGTTCTTACCACGCAGCCACTCCGGAGTGACTAGACAGACTGTATATTTGTAATACCTCTAAACTTAGTGAATGTAGTTCAGGATTGGGAACACAGCATCTAAATTAACACTGCAGCTAAAGGAATACAGCAGCTGAATGTTATGGCATCTTACAGATGTTTACCATTAGTGTTAACTGACCTCTTTCACCTTGGAAATGAACTAAATGAAAGTGAACGTCTGTCTCAAGCAGTCAGCAGTCTGGGACACAGTATTAGAGAAGCCTCAGATCCAGAGCTGCATGTCTCTCTTTTACTGCCCTGTTGTGGCTCCATAGCAGAATTAAATTTGTAGGTAATAATAAAATTTGCAGTAAAATAAAGCTCTGCTGATCCTTCAACACAGTTTAACAATAAATGGTCTTAAATGCTGGAGTCAATGTAGAACTGCTGATTCACCCTTTAACCCTGAAGGTTGACATGCAGACTGCTGGTCACCATAGCAACACAGACAATAGTCTCATCTAGCTAGTAGTTAATGAAAAGGCAACGAAAAAGATTTAAGATGAACATCGATAATTCAGAGATGAATTGACAGAAGTGTTTGCCTTTTAATTGCAGTTTAATCTGCAATTAATCACACAATTAATCAAGCAATCTCCTTGTTTGAATTTTCCCGTTCCACCTTAAATGGTGGTGCAGTTACATTCTGGTGCCGCAAGCACCATATCAGGTGGAACGGGAAAATTCAAACAAGAAGCTGGTGAATTAAAAAAAAAGTCAAACACTGAGAAAAAGCCTCGTAAAAAATCAAACACCGAGAAAAAGCCTCGTAAAAAGTCAAACACTGAGAAAAAGCCTCGTAAAAAGTCAAACACTGAGAGACGTTTTACAAGAAACTGTTCCACTTTTGTTCAAAAGTTTCCTGCTGGAGATGTGAGAAAAATGGCTTAAAGCTCAAAGCAAAAGAAAGTAAGTCTGTGTTTTTGTTTATATTATAATATGTAGCCTTTACTAACACATCAGCACATACTGAGACAGATTTAAAGCCAAGATGATACACATGGAAATGTTGTGGCTACCAACGTGGTTTGATTTTGGTTGAAAGGACTAAATGGCTCTCCTTAACATTTGGTTTGCTGAGGCCTGCATCATGCTGTTCTTCAGAAGTTTAATACAACAAGAGGTGACCACAACACCCCCACTTTTCAAACTATTAAAAATGCTTACCAAACGTATGTGTCTAGAGTGAAAGTATATACAGAATTCCAACTTCTGAGCCACAAAGTGGCCTAATATTGTTTTTAAACCTAATTTATTAATCTCCCAATGTGTGTTTTAACTATATTTAGTTTTTTCTTTTATATCATTGTGTGTTTTAGCACTGAAACATCAACATGAACCACAAATTTCTCACTCTGGAAAACTAATCGCATCCCACAAGTAGATTTTACAGATTTATAGCTTAATTTATGATTTATCTTGACTAAAAAAATAGGAATATTGTACAATACATGTTTCACAGTACATAATTCTTTACTGAATAAATTCATCAACTGCCCAGTGGTTTGTATTGGGTATGTTGTCGTTGTTGAACATGCATCAAATTTGTGTATCTGTGATGGTGGACTGTACACCACAGATGTAGCAGATGCACAGTACTGTATGAAAGTTTTAGGCATCTAAGCAAATTTTTAAACAATTTACCTCAGCAGTGAGTTTATCACAATATACATTAGAATAAAGCCATAATCATAAAGCAAATAAACATAATAACAATAAAAAGTAACAAGAATTTCTTGGGTCCATATTTTTCCTTGACAACTTCACAGCCACCACAGAGACTTAATATCGTCAATTACATCATGAGCTCAATTTACTGAAGCACTGATTGATCAAACCAGGAGTTGCTTTTTAACTACATATAATACTGGGCTTCCTCGAGGAGAGGCTTGAAAATGGGTAAACAAACACACTAACATCGAGAAAACCACTATTTATTATATACACACTCACCGGCCACTTTGTTCAGTTGCTTGTTAACACAAATAGCTGATCAGCCAATCACATGGCCACAACTCAATGCATTTAGGCATGTGTAGGTGGTCAAGAAAACTTGCTGAAGTGCAGACCGAGCATCAGAATGGGGAAGAAAGGGAAGGGAAGAAATTTAAGTGACTCTGAATGTGGCGTGGTTCATTATTATTGGTTAGATCATTATTAATATTCTATACATTTTGTTTATTCAAATATTAACACTTCTCTCAGCAAATAAACACAAACTACACAAATAAATTGATTTTGAAAATGTGTCTTGGGTGCCTAAGACTTTCACACAGTACTGTAGATCAGGCTGAAAAACAGTGTAGTATTCCTTTAATTTCTCCAGTACATAAATCATTTATCAGTGAGAGGACTCTTTGTTCTCAGGTGTTGCTGCTATGCCTGGCTGGAACAGACACATCTGTGCCTGGTCAGACCCATGTGGCCTGCGTGACACGTGCATGGCCATGGGGCTCCTCATCTATAAGACACAAAGCAGAAACATAATGAAGCACTCAAACCCAGCAGAAAACAGCAGAAAGGCAGAAGTGCAGAGTGGGACAGCAGAATGTAGCAGCTGTCCGCACCTCTTCCCACAGCCTGTTGGAAGATAAGAAAATGAAAGTGGAAAATATTGCAGTTCATTATCAATGTGTTCTAAATAATACATGAAGCTGAGTGCTGTAGAAAATGTTTTAGCGAAATATGTGAACCCTTCTAATTATTCAGGAGTTTCGGCCACACCCAGGCTGTCTCAGCAGACAAACACTGGCAGTAGAATGGGTCGTACTGAAGAGCTCAGTGATTTTAAATGCAGCACTGTCATAGGATGCCACCTTTGCCGTACATCAGTTTGTGAAATTTCTGCCCTGCTAGATCTGCCCGAGACAACTGTAAGTGCCATCATTTTGAGCCACGAAGCGATAGACCACACACATTCACAGAGCAGGGCCACAAATTGATGAAACATTTACAAATCATTGTTCCCTGATGAATCAGTCACTAAATCACTCACTAAACGTTCCAAACGGCCTCTGCAGCATTAGCAGATGAACGGTGCATCAGGGGCTTCATGAATGGGTTTTCATGGCTGAGCAGCTGCATGGACTGGAAACGTGTTCTCCTGGCACAGTGCCAAGAGTAAAATTTGGTGGAGGGATAATGAGCTGGGTTGTTTTTTCATTAACTGTTCAAGTACATACTCTAAAAAGGCTTATTCTGATTGTTTACTCACAGAGAGAGGGTGTAGCCTATCCCTTTTCAAATAAGGTTCACCAAAGTTGCTTTTTAAAAAAAAATAATGTCAAGGGAATCCCTTTCGTCAAGATATCGCAAATTTGAAGCCCAGCGATGCCATAGCCATCCATACCTAGGAGTCCTAAAGAGCATAACTGTCCCTCTTTTGGGTGTGTAGAGTGGTCCTCCCTCTCCCCCTTCCCTCAGCATTATGCTAGCCAAGGCAAGTGTTTTTTAGCTGATGTAGCAGAATTAGGAGTTAGCATTCTCCTGCAAGCATGTTGAGCTGTCCAGTGACATTGCATTAGGGGCAGTTTGAAAGACGTGGTGGAGCTTCACATGTCTTCAGGAAGCATGCGCTGGCATTAGCACCATGCCTGCTTGGTAGCACTGTTTGATAGGGTGAGATGTAGCTATGTAGCTAGAATGTTAAACCGGTCATTACTAAATCCGGGGAAAATCGAGTTATACATAAATAAAAAATTAAATAAATATTAACTATGAAATATAAATGGCAATATAAAAATATAATTTTGATATTTAAAGTTCAGTTTTCGCTTGTGTACAGATACATCTTGTGAATTTCAGATGGGGCGAAGCCACACAGCTGCAGCTTTAGCCTTTCACTCCTCTTGGCTAAATGTTCAGTGAGTGTTGAAGCAGCGTGATGCGGAGACAACAAAAGGTCAGACTTTAGTGTGTACAGCGTGGGGTCTGTCGTTTAGGTGGTTCGTGCTGGGGGAAAGCAGTGTTGTGGAGGGGTTTTGTGTGGAATGTGCGTGTTCCCTCTTGGGGCCGGCTCATGAGGCTGTGATATACACTGACCTATTTCTCCAGCTGGAGACGAGGGGGAGGAGGGGCAGGGAGTGGACAGTGTGCGGTAAAATCAAACATTACAGCATCCTAATGTCATATGGCATCAACTTGGAGGAGGATTTAGGAGTGGGAGGAGATCTGGAGGCCTGCTTACGAATATGTGTGCATCTAATGTTCTGGTTCTAAAACCTTTGAAGCCAGTGTAAAATACTCCCTGATGTGGGCTTAAATGACCACACGTCATTTGAATTTTGTATTAAGTGGAATTTTCTAAATTTCTGCCTAAAGAAATGATTAAGATGTAAACAGAGTACTTCAGAGTGGTTTGGTGTGAAACGCTCTGTTCTAGAGAAACTTACAGAGTCTGAGTTGTTCACAGTGGTGGTGATAGGAACCAATGTCCACCTGTAAAAGCTCCCTCACACAAAGTTCGCTGCCTGATGTTTGTCACATTTATGTTGGAGAGGTGTATGCAGGTGTATAAGATAATACAGCTACAAAAAGAAAACAATTAAAAAAATATATACCAATATTTTCCCATAATCAACCTTACATATAAAACAGAAGACTCATTTGGGTTCAGTGGTCACTTATGAGCGTATTGTTTGACCCCTGGTTCCTATCACCAAAATTGTAAGCTGGTCATTTTCTCTAGGAAGGAGGGAGAATTTCTCATCACACCACTCTGAATGACTATTTACATCTTAAGATTCAAGAGTTTTATTGTCATATGCATAGCAGAACAGGCAGTTACACTGTACAGTGAAATTCTTACTTTGCTGTTCCTCCTTTCACCAAATATAACCTTAATGTAACCTTGGAAGATAATAGAAAAAAATAGAAAATATAAAAATTACACTAAAACAATGGTAAAAACATAAATAAAGTTTTATGAGCAAAGCGTAAAGAAAAATGAAGGTTGTCTGCAAGTATGTAGAGCAGTTAACCATTTAATTATACAGAAGCTTTTAAAATGTGGTTGAAATCCCCTTTTATGTGCCAATTTAGGACATAGAAATAACATCTATATTGCTTTGCAGCCATAGCCCACTGTTAATGAACTACACTGCATGGAGAAAGACCTGTTTATTGGGTTTATTATTATTGATAAATTAAATTATTTATTGAACACTGTATTTTTGATCATATTCTATTTTGCTGCCATGTTATGAAGTCAATACGCCACTCAAGGCCATGCATTTCAGTGATTTAACTACAGTTAAGGGTTGTTTTCTCTACTTATCAGTAAGTTCTACGCTTTCAACATCTTATAGCCCAGAATCGCTAAGAACACTGAACGCAAACAAAACCGGCTGCAGATTTCAAAGCATTCATTGTACAGAAGAATGAATTGCTGCATCTTTTTTTTAATTCAACATTTGACTGCAGGGCTTGCTGCCCTGAGATGTCCTCCATTTAAAATCATCCCCTGCTCTTTGTTGCGCTCCGCTCTAACATTGCCCATATTGTCCCTGTCTCATTGAAAATGCTCGTTTTGCCTTGATAATAGATGATTGCGCTCTGGGACAGGCTTGCATACTTCCCCTCTGAGAGAGCACACAGAGATTCATTTAGGGCAGCTAGTCATGCGAAGTACCCTGCCCAAGTACAAGTTACATAAACCATCATTTACGGGCTTTGCCGAGAGGAGTCGGGGCTTTCTTTTGCTGAAAAACTGCTCGCGGCTCTTTTTGGAGGTCTAAAAGCACTGTTTATACTCGCTCTCTGTCTCTTGGTGGAGCGGTCACTATTGATTATATCAGTAATCGAGTAATGTATTGATTATTTTGATCAGTTATCAAAAAGTCAATTTAAAGGGGAATTACATTGATTTTTCAACACTTGTGCATAATTCAGTGGTTGCGTTGTAAACAAAGCCATTCAGAGTGGTTTGATGTGGAATGATTCATTTTAGAGAAACTTACAGACTCTGATTTTTTTATAGTTTTGGTATTAAAACAGTGTCTCAGACATCAGGCGGTGGATTCATAACTATTTCATGTAATAACTTTATGTGAGGCAGCTTTTAGAGGTGGATGTCTGGTTTCTATCCCCGCCACTGTGAAAAGTTGTGACTCTGTAAGTTTCTCTATAAGAGAACATTTCACGCCAAACCACTGTGACTTTCTTCACGTCTTAACCGTGTAATTATGCAGATTTTTGTAAAACATGTTTGGATGTCCCCTTTCACTGGGCAATAACAAATGAAGCAGAGCCTGGCTGATGTCTATCAGGCTCTGTTTCTTGCTGTAAAATTTGCATTATCTTTGTAAAATTTGCATCTAACCATTTCTTATTCAAGATAAATTTAATCAAACATTTTAAACAGAGTTTAATTGAGTAATCGTGACATCCCTGCCTCTTTCCTTCTCTTTCTCTGTCGTGATTGCGTGGGCTGTTCTCTAAGGTGGTCTGCGTGGTGAAGAACTTCAAAGGGAAGCCGCTGCTGGGTGAGATTCCACCGGAGGAAAGCGTTTCCAGCGTTCCCATGCTCGGCCAGCCCAGGATGGAGCACACCATGGAGAAATACATATCCTCACAGGTATTCCGCCTCCAGCCTTCAAGAAAAGCTGGCTTTACCCTCCGGGGCCCTTTCATATCCTGGAATGCCTCCGAATCTGTGTTATTTTTGATGGAGAAATGCAGTCAGAGCTCCATGCTGCTCTCTCAGAGCTCTGGAGAAGTGGGACGAGCAGCTAAGCTGGCAGAGTAATTAGCTGTCCGATCAGGTCGACGAGCGAAGGTGATTTTTTTGACAGTGCTAAAGACCTGGCTTTTATAGCGGGTATCGATTTAGTGTTCATTATGCATCAACCACAGAACAAGAAGGTGATTTAAATGAAATGTGAAATGGCCCAGGACTTTTTGAACACTGTACGTGCTCGACTAAAAAGTACCAAATAGGGCTGAATGATTAAGATGAATAAGTGGCAACAAAGTCATGCTGCCCCTTATTTATCAAAGCTGTGTAGAAATCAGTGCAGATTTGACCCCCTGAATGACATACAAACCACTTCAGTTTCAGGAAACTGTTGAACAACAGCCAAACAAGCGGTGCAGTTGAACCCCAATTGAGACGTTGTGACAGGACCTTCAATTCATGCGTGAAACTTGAAGCCTCACTGATAATACAGGAAAAGGCTTTAGTACAGTATGCTTCACTTTACTTAGAGTGGACAAATGCAACTTGCAAGCTCTTATAATTTGATATGAGCACTGCTTGCATTATGCTAAAGATTCGTATTTATAGCCATGTTGATAGATACTTTATTGATCCCGAAGGAAATTTAGGCATCCAGCAGCAACAACACAATACAGTAAGAAACATATTCAACATCTATTAAACACAGAAGAATAGAAATGATGCCATTATGCATGCAATATAATGTATTATGAATGTGTTAAAAGGTCTTGTAGGCATATCATTCATAGAAAGTGTTTCCAAATACTAAAAAAAGAAGTATTTGCTTGGGAATATATATAAAAAGTGAAGGTACAGTGAGATATTATTGATATTGTGTTATGTTCTTGTATATGATGAACGGGTGCTATTTAGGAGACCAGTGTGACTTCACATGCAAACAGCTAACTTGTTTTTTTCATTTCTGCAGCCACACAATTGAACATGTTTATCAAAATGTTGTGCATGATCTATGATAACTCAAAGTACTTTTACTTTGATACTTTAATGCATGCTCAAGTGCTTTTGCACTTTTATTCAAGTAGAAATATACATAGAATACATATACTTTTACTCAAGTAATATTTACCAAGAGTATTTCTACAGTATAGAACTATCATATGTAGTCCATCGTTACTATATTTGCAATATATAGTACCTTAGTATATGTTAAAATTAGCGAACCCTTAATGTTATGTGGGTCAAAGTCAGCCGGTCTTGTTTTTGACCAAATGTTTTATATTGGTGGCCTTGATAAATGCAAACTCCCAAAGAACTTCTGTGATTGGTCAGGGCGCAGGAGGCAGCCTTCAAGGCAAATGTGATAACAATTAGTGAGCATTAATGCCCTGTTACTGATGCTAGAAATGCAATGAAAGAAATCAGAAATCAGCATTAGACATCATTTTGAAACCAAACTTAAAAGCTTGTTTCAGCCATCTGGGGTCATTTTGTGCACCCTCTGTGCTCTCTGCCTGTGGAAGGATTGGGTTTGTCTGCTGTGTGGCACTAATTCCACAACTCCATGGGCGTTTATATTCAGGTATAAAAAATGCTCAAGTGCTTATAATTAAATAACACAGTTAAATAGTGTACATAAAACAGAGAACGGCATTGTGAGAATGATATTAAAAAATTGTTAAATAAAAATGAAAAGTAAAAGGAACAGAGAAAGAAAGACTGAATTTAAATAAATGAATGAATAATAAATAAATAAAATAAATAAAATGCTATGGATGGTAAGTCAATACAAAAGGAATAATATTTTAAACGTAAAATGCTAAACGGAATAAAAATGTTTTCAGCTTTTTTTGGTTGTTGTTGTTTTAAACTAGTCAAGGTATAAAATTTCTACGCCAAAATTTCTAAATTCTACTTTTTTGAGCTAGATTTCACAGACCACTTAAAACTGTATTCTTTCATATCAACAATAATGGGAATTTCAGTTCTTAGTTTATTTAAAGCGCTAATATCATCTGGCTCTACAGATAGTATATAACTATCATTCACATAGCTATGAAGACTGACTATTCTTTTTAATAATGCAACCTAATGGTAGCTGTAACGGGGAGCGATGAGACAGACGCATATGCGGAGATAAGCGAGATTTATTATGGGCAAATCCAGGGTCATAGTCCAAATGGTCCAGGGTCATGGAGCCAACACGGATGGATCAGGGGACAGACATGACAGAAACCAGAACCAAACCAGCAGAACAGTACAAGCAACAGAACAAAGACCAATACAAACACCACCAGTACAACCAACACAGCAGATAAAGACCAGCAACCAGACAGGGGAAAACACAGGGCTTAAATACATAAGGGTAACAAAGGACAGGTGCAAACACAGGTGGAGACAATCAGGGGTGGAGTCATGAAACAAGGGGGCAGGACTAGAAAACCAAAATAAATACACATGGGCCAAACCAAAGCAAACGCACATGGACCAGACGGGGAGGGGCCAATCGTGAGAGTAGCATGCACATGGGAATAAAACTGGGCCTAATACAGAACCCATCAGAACACCATCAAGGATGACATGTTTGCCAGAGCCGTGAAGACAAAACAGAAAATGAAAGTTCAGTAATGAAGAAAAAGTGATGTTAATAAATTAAGCTCTTTTCCACCAAAACATTCTACAGGGGTATTACGTTACGCCAGCTGAAAAAAAATAAAAAGAATTTGGGAAATTTGCGGATGCATCACGGCATAGTTTGCACTGCATTTTCTCATATATCTGATCCTGAGAGCTAAAATAATGTTGGTAAATGTTGCTTCAGCTTGTTTTCATGGCTTGTTCATTTATCTAGCTGCTGTGCTTGCTGCTGTTGTTAAATCTGCTGTAACTACATTTGAGACACTAATGCTAATTTACCCTGGATAAATGAAAAGTACAGACAAAACTGTCTGACATAGTTGCTCAAATTTTAGTAGCTGAGCAACATATTGCATTTCCATTAGCTCCACCTATTTAATGTGCAATGCATATGCATAATGGAGAGAGGTGCAGCTGATTTTTCTGTGCACACGGCTCAAAAACTGCATGTTTTATATGTATTTTCCTATTACCTGAGAGGAGAGAAAAGTCTTTCACCACCCAAAAATCTATGAAACACTAAGGGCACAATGGACTGGGCTTTATGCAACAATTACAGGCATAATCTGGACATATTCTGCCTGCATGTTCGTATGAAACCTGTACACAAGCCAGAATATAAAGCCAAACCAGCATAACATATAATGTGTTACATTCAGTTTGACCTCAAAATGCAAAGTATGCGTAATTATGCTTATTAGTCATCATCTTTACATGGTTTGGTTATTCAATCGCCTAGAGCCTTTGGCCTTGTTTACTGATTTAAATGCTGACAACATACACTATAGGCAACTCATTAGTTTTATTAAAAAATACTATTATTTCCTGTATTTTGAATTTGCGAATCATTCACGTTAAAGGTCAAGCAGCAGTGGAGTATGATATTGTGACAGCACTATTTTAATGAGAAGAACATAAATCCATAGTCGCTTCTTGATCAGTGTTCAACAATGTTTTTTGGGCCATGTAATATTCAGCAGCCCAGGCTCAGGCAGGCTATTTGTAATTTACATAGGAGTGTCTATAACCTCTGACCTGCACCCTAGAGGAGCAATGGCTCTACTGTCCTCTATATATGATAAATAGCTCAATGTGACTCCCCCAAATTTTCATTTGGGATTCATATGAGGGCAGTCCACAGGCCTGCAGCAGGTAGTTTATCAAGATTATCAGACTGTTGAAGACATACTGTAGGCGTCTGCAATGCATGACTAGCATCCTCTCTGTCCGTGGTTGTTTCAAGGCTACGTCGTTAATCTTGAAACTGGTTAAAGTGATTCTCAAAGACTGAGAACAACATTTACAGGCTGTACATCAGCCTAGATCAGTGGTCCAAATGTACACACACACAAGCTTGCTTGTCAAGTTCGTGGAATATGGTCAGAAATGAATGTATCAAATTTTTATTAAATACTCAGTTACTAAAAAAATCAAACAACATGATTAAAAACAGTTTTACGTTTACATGAATCGGATTACTGAAGATAAACAGGGTATGCAGGCAAAATTAAAGCCCAGTTTAGCAATCTGAACATTTTCCACTAGAAGGAGTTATTAGCAATCAATTAGCATTGACAATCACTGAAAGGGAGGAAACCCACACCAGCAAGATCTCACTAATGCATTTATGTTTGTAGTTATGTATTGAATGTATTCAAAGTGAAATTAAATTTAAATTGTAGTAATAGTAAGAAGTTCCACTAGGGCCTAGGCTGAATAGCTTGACAGATGGCTAACATGCCCCTCCAATAATATTCAGAAATATAGAAAGTGAAGAATATGCACCTTATATAAGAATATCGGTTACAAACTTTGAATGTTTCAAATCTTATTTTTTATTGTCTGGCCTTAAAAACAACTAAAAATATAAACCCCACACATTACTCATTACTCATGCTGAAAGAACCAGCAGCTGGTGTACCTGGTTTATGGTGCTCTGGTTCTGGTCTGATGCCGGTTTAGCTGATAGTCATGCTAGTTGACCAGCATCCAAAGCACAGTATATACTGGCTTTGCTGGTAACCAGGTATGCTGGTCTGTGCTGTCTTTTTTTTGTCTAGCAGAGTAATTATCAAAATAATTACTAGCTCAGTTATATAATCAATAGTGACATTATTTTTTAACATGATCGTTGGTTTTTGAGATTATTGCTAAAATATCTGAATGGGGAATTTAAGTGTCCCATTCTGTCATGGAAAATGCTTACTTGTTATCGTTTTATGTCCTATTAAACGTCTCTGATGTATTACTCTTCAAGACTGTGCAGTTTGCGGCTGATGCTACAGCCAGGTGCAACTGAAACTATTGCTAATTATGATCATAAGCCTCTCAGGAAAGTGTAGTACTTCATAATTACGAATTAATAAAGCCTATTATTGTTGAAATCTGTGCACATGAAACTAGATGAAGAATTGCCAATTTACTGAAAGGGAGGAAACCTACACCAGCACTGAATGCTGGTAATATACTCTCTTTAACTGATTTACACTTCGTATTCTCTGTAATTGGATATGTGCTACCCTTATTAGAGAAGGCTGAGCAAGTTAGCAGAAACCTAATCGGCTAAAATGCTAATGCTCTAATAACAAAAAACAAATTTCAAAGTTCACATTTTTGCAGAAAGATTTACTTAAAGACAAAGTAAATTAATACAAAGTAAAGGGCATTGCTTAAAGCCTTCTGAGAGTTTAAAATGTCTTTATTTAAACTAAAGCTGACATCAGAATCCAATATAATGCTGAGCTAACCCTGCAGCGCTAACATGCCATATGAGGAGAATTTCCTTACCACTGGAAATTTTTCAGTTCTTAAAAAATTTAAAAGAATAAACAGATTTTCATATTAATATTGCTATGCGTAAGAGTGTTGTTCTTTTATGCCTGTACATAAGATTGCAAACAAAAGTAAATGGTCAAAATGAAATGACATTATTAGAATAAACTATTTGCATCAGCCATTAATAGAATCATCATCATCATCATCACCTTCATCGTCAACCGCTTAATCCAGATAGGGTCGCGGTCCATTAATAGAATCCTCTAACTAAATTTTTCTGTTTTGTAGGTTCAGATTTCTTGACAGATCCATTCAGATTAAAATAATGAATGATGCTGTCTTATAATCATTATCAATGAAAATTATGTTCAGTCATTGTCTGAAAACGTCAAGTGAGGACGAGGTTGATGCTGTGCCCGTTCAGACCACTGGGCTAGAAAGTTGATGTTCAGTCTTCCAAGCAAATGGACAGTAGCAGAAGGGCATGTCTTCATGTTTTGTTTATCTTGTGGTTTTCAGAGTCCCATCACCTACGCTGAGGTCACATGACAGTGAAGAAGCAAGCGAGTCCCCAGTCCTGTGGAAAACGTTGCTGCTCTCCTTGGTGACCAATGACTTTCAGTGCAAAATGAATTTGATGGATTTTTTTTCCATGAATTGGCTTGTTTTGCTTTGCCCTGCACCTTAGTGTAGATACCGTTTCCCTTGTGTTGTTCTTTTTACCAAATGTAGTGCATATTCCTATTTTTATAACAATCAAAAGATCACAGTTTGCATCTGTGTCCTTTAAATATGCAGGGTCAGGAACTAATGTTGCAACGCAACAGCGTAGTGCAATTTTGCTCTTTAACTGTATTTTTAATTCATTAGACTGTGTATGATTTATTAGTCACAGTAATGAATGATGATGAAATTGGCTTTGTATTTGAATTTCCCGTTCCACCTTAAATGGTGCAGTAGTTACATTCTGACACTTAACATTTAAGGTGGAGCAGAAAACGAAAAAGTCTGTTTTTGCTTTTTTCTGATTGGTCCATTAATTAACTTCTGTTGTCTACAAACTGAACCACTGTGTGAACAATACATAAATTCTTGAAAAGATGGTTCTTCAGGGGTTCTTTAGCAAAGAAAATGGTTTTATATAGAACTATGAACACTCAAAGAACCTTTGTATGTTTAAGGGTTCCTTGCATGGTGAAAGTGTTCTTCAGACTGATGTAGAATGTACTGTAGATGGTTCTACGTCGAACCTTTTTGAAAATGGTTCTATATAGCATCAAAATGGTATTTTCTATTGTTACAAGCTTGATTTTGTAACAATAGAAGAACCCTTTTGCGTGTTGCAAAGAACCATTTTCAAAAATGTTCTATACAGAACCATCTATAGCACATTCTGAAGAGCTCTTTCATGATGCAACGAACCCTTTGATGATGCAAAGGGTTCTTTGAGTGTTTGTGGTTCTATATAGAATCATTTTGTTTATTAAAAAGCCCTTAAGGAACTTTTTTTTAAAAGTGTAAATGATTTCACTGCTGTTCATTGTAGTTTGTTGTCCTGTGTAATGCTTTAAAAGGTACTTGCGATGTATCAAGAAATGCTCTTTTAACCCTTTGACCCTCCTAAACAAAATACTATAAATGTTAGGGATACAGTATTATTGCAAAAAAAGTGTGGTGGGGATTCCCCACAGTGCAATAAGTGCTTGCTGCAGAATGTTTGGGGCTAGCAGATTGGACAGAAGGTAAGAAGTTGAAGTTGAGATCGATTTTAGCGTCATTGCTTCAGACAGCAGCTTGGGCAGAGCTGACATGTTTAATTGGGGTTGGAGATTGATTAAAGACCCAAGAACAGATTAAACATACTCTGATTTTGCACAGACTAGACTATGTCGTTATGTGTTTATGTCCTCCATGTGTAGATAGGGTCTCCAGTGGACTGGAAGAGGTGCCAGACAATCAGCAGTCCACGTCTAGACAGTACCTGTATCTTGGAGAGAAGGAAAGAGAAAGAAAGAAATAGCTTTCTTATTGAGACAAAGATGTTTATCATTCTTTATTATAGGAAACGTTGGGTAGAAGAACCTAAGATTGTCCTGAAGTAAAAGCATTTTTTACTACATTGACATACTTACAAAATAAAAACCAGCCTGACAAAAATGATCAGATCCAAAAACTGCTCAATGACTAAATGCATTTACATGCACGCCAGTGGTTCAGAATCAGTTTATGGCTGTTTGTTCTCTAAAGTGCAGACCATAGTTTTTGGGACATTAGTATCTTTTTCATTTATTTGATTGGTTTCATCTTCTAATGGGTTAAATGCACCAAATAACACGCATGGCCTATTAACAGTCTGAAAATTCTTCACTTCATTCTTCACGTGTACAGACAAAACCTATGATTTATGTGCTCATACTCTACGAAAATGCTCAGTCCAATCCATGCCATTGACAGACTTTAGTAGCCGCCTTTTTTGCATCCATTTTGCTGGCCTATGTGTGTCCCCCTGTCTTGAGGAAGTGGCTGTGATTGAATTTACTTAAAACCGACGAATATCGCACAGTGTATACCTTGCAAAAATGTGCCAACGCAGAATATTTAAAGTGACTAACGACTTTGTGTCCAACAGCAATGGTTTCAGAAAACACTTCTCTGTGTGAGCAGCTCCTGGATCACTGCCTGCAGTGCTTACATTACACAGTACAAGCTTGTATCGGATGTTATTATTGGTGCATTTTTTATGAGGACAAGTGCAAGTAAATGAGCAAGGAATCTGCATCGTGGTCGATCCATCCCGAGTATTAAAATAAAAAAAAGCTTAACATACATCAATCACAACCGATACAATGAAATAAACCTTGTGTGATCTGTGTAGGATTGAATAGTTTGTCCGTCTGAATTTAACCAGTCTGAGCTGAGAGTGCACAAAGATCATATTTAAGTAGTAGAGAGAGCATCAGATTTAACCCTGTTTCCACCGATTAAGATGATCTTTATACTTGTTTTGTTTTGGGAAATTGAGCCCAGGTCACTAATGCTAAAGTCCAATTAGAGGTCTGCAACACTGTGAATGCAGTAACCTACTGGCAGATAAGTACTGTAATATTGACAGAATGTATACTGTATTGTAAATTTACAGTAATGACTTGCTCTATTTTTTAAGGTAGTACAAAACTCTATATTGACAGCAGTAACATGCTGTAATCAATAATATCCTACTTTCTGAATATCATAAGCTGAATATGTGCACATATCTGCATATTAGGAAATGGAAATTGTTGTTACAATAGAATTGTCATTAATTTGCATTCAAAATGCATTTTAAAAAGATTCAAATTCAAAAATCCAGCAGCCTTTAAGCTAACAAACAAACAGGTTCATCTAATAACACTCACAATTAGGCTTTAAGATGATATATTCACTAAATAATTCATTGAGAAACTGAAATGAACAAAGGAATAATCTATTACATGCATGTCTTACAAACTCTAAAACAGAGGTCACTAATAGGCGGACCGCAGTCCGAGTCTGGACCCAGACGCTGTCCTATGTCGACCTGGACCTACAACCAATAAACTATGGAGAATTCTTTGATTTTGATTGGGTGGTCATAGCTTAATTGGCGTAACTTTTCTAGCTGTGACTTTAGCAGCCCGGGCAACTCACAGACCAATTATATGTGTTGTAAATATGACACGTGACGCTACTCAGATCAGTGCATTACGATGAGCACTGAGACTTGAGTTGCACACTCAGGGGAGGGATGAGGTGAGAAGCAAATTTTGTTGAAATATCACTGAATTGGACTTTATTTGATTTGATATTCAGTTGTCGACTGAATAAGATGCTGGTATTCCTAGTAGGCAACATCAGTAGAATGGAATAGAATACAGAACCATTTATCACTGAGTTTGCACCCTGTGAAATTAGACCTCTGCATTTAACCCATCCCTACAGTGAAACACCCACATACATGCACACTAGTGAACACACACACTAGGGGGCAGTGAGCACACTTGCCCGGAGCAGTGGGTAACCCTATCCATGGCACCCAGGGAGAAATTGGGGGTTAGGTGCCTTGCTCAAGGGCACTTCAGTCACAAGACTGTCAGCCAAGGGGATCGAACCGGCAACCTTCCGGTCACAGGACTGATTCCCTAACCTCAGTAAACAATATATGGCACTGAATAATGATGCATGTTAGACATTATGATGTTCTGAATTTTCAATTGAGGAAATTTTCTCTAACTGGATCTTACTGAATTTTAATTAAATGCCCCTGTTCTAAAAGTTATTGTTTAAGCTCAAGCTGTATAATCTTAAACTCAATCTGGGAATGTGAATGCTACCTTGGTGCTAACATGGCACTACAAATACCATGGAGGCTGAATCCCATAGCTAGCTGGATTTAGCAATATTGTAGCAGTGCTAATCAGCACAAACAAATGAAGTTCCTACATTAAAGTCTGCTATACTGTGACACACATGAGAAAACAAAGTAATGAACACATCGGAAAATCCAATGCTTTATTTTATGTTGCTACAGGTTGTGCTTGGTAAGCTAGCACACTGTTAGATTGTGTTAGGTTGTGTTAGCTAGCTAGGCTAATGTTAACCAACTTTCTCACTGGGTAATGTGGATTTTTTGCTGGTTTAGGCTAATTTTTCACATCAAGCTTGGGTTTCTTTTCTTAGTGTTTTTTTCCACCATCGGCCTTGGTTATCAAGTTTAGCAGTATGAGTCGAGTCTGGTTGGATCAGGTTTCAAACTCACAGGTCAGAATCGGGCTTTCATTTCACAAGTTTCTCATTCAGCTAAATGAGCCAGCGTTCTGTAGAGCTATTCCAACCTGACAAAAGTTGCAATAAAAGAGCACATTTTTTGCGTGGAGCCCTGAGGGGGAAATTGGTATTCAGCTGATTCATTTAATTGGCTGTGTTAAATCAGTAAAAGCTCCAAATAGGGGTGCACTGATATTGGAATTCCCAGTCAATGCCAATATCTGACTTTTTTCACATGCATATCTGCTGGTGGTGATACATAAACACACCCACACACCCACACACATCTAAGTCACTTCTCCTTCTGTGGGGGGGGGCTGGAGCCTATGCCAGCGGACATCGGCTGGAAGGCAGGATACACCCTGGACAGGTCGCCAGTCCATTACAGGGCGGACAGACAGACATACACATTCACACCTAGGGGCAATTTAACACATCCAAATGGACTATGGGAAGAAACCAGAGAACCCAAAGTAAACTCATGCAGACACAGGGAGAACATGCAAACTCCACACAGAAAGGACCCTGGTCACCCGGCCGGGGAATCGAACCCAGGCGACAGCGCTATTGCTGTGAGGTGACAGGTTTCTCAACCAGGTGACTTTATCAAGCAGGATTAGCATCAGAAACATTTATTCTTGTTACAAATGCAGTAAATTGCATAAAAGGCAGATACTTTAATAGAGTAAACCAAACATTCAGCTCTTCCAGAGTAATCAATAAATACATTATTACTGCCGACAAATCCAAACATCTGTCCCATGCTGATAATCTTCTTTTAAGCGTCTGCTGATACTGATATGATTCCAGTCTCATAGTCTTAATCCTGTAATTCTGCAGCCTGTTTTAATTAGAGTCTATCATTCTCAATTTAACAGGGTCAAACTGTCGCTCTGCACAAGAACATGTGAACATCTGTTTGTGCATTTGTGTTTATTTCGTTGTCCGTGTCATTATGCCATGGAGCTGATGCTTATTTTCTATGATCATGTATGTGTTTTACAGGGTGTCTGTTTAAACAGGCCAGCCATGAGATTTTATTTGTTTGACTTGTTTAATAAATTGGATTTTTTGTTTCATTTCATTCTGCATTTCTGGCTCTATCTAGATTACTTTGTGTTTCCCTTAACTGCTTATATGTGTCCACAGAAGCCTGTCCATTTTTTTCCCAAGCTGACTGTTTAAAAAGCACTGAGCCAAATGATACACATATGTCAAAATTACAGTAACTGCCCTAAAGCAAAACTGGCCAAGACATCTCAATGGCCCCTAGTTTTATGTTCCATATGCTGTGATCTAATCAAGGAGTATTCAGAAGTTGCAGTGAACATGGAGATGATTCATACCACTGCTGTCAGAACAAAACTTCATATCTCCAAAATGGTAACTTTACAGGAGAAGGCAAAAACCTACTTTAATTTTAATGTAAGTCAATGGAACCAGAATTTTTTCCAAGGCATTTTGGGCTGTTTCTTTTGGTCCATTCTTCATGAAATTTACACACAATGTAAAGGGAAACAGACACTATCAAATTATGTCTAATATTGAAAAATGGCAAAAATGAAGGTAGGAGGTTTTGTTGCAACAGCAGTGATATACTGAATCAGCCTACAGTTGAAGCGTCTCTGTGTGCCTAGATTGTTTGGGATTTTTTTAAGTATGCTGCATGATTTCAGAGCGAGCTGTCCAGCAAAAAAATGGAATGTAAAACTTTTTTGTTTTTAAAATGGTTCATATAAACTCTTGTTTGTCTCCAGGTCACCAATGGCAGCTCCTTAAATGGCTGTACCAATGATTGGACAAACTTACCCACAGTAAATACATACAGTTTATTTTGGAAATTGAACATTTTGAAAAATTACTTCTTTTTATTTTGCAATCACAGGGTCAGCTGCTCATGACCATGACCTCAGGCTGAGAGCTAAACGCTCCCAGACTTGAGTGTCCATCACTAAAAACACTATATTTCACTATTCAGAGATCGTCCTCTAAATTATTTTTCAGAAAAGAAGTAAATAAATACACAAAACTCTCCAACCTTAAAACGCCTTGGTAACACTTCACTGTACACTCTTAAAAATGGCTCTTCAAGGGTTCTTTAATAAAGTAAATGGTTCTATATAGAGTCATGGAAACTCAAAAATCCTTGCTTAAAGGGTTCTTTGCATCATGAAGGGGTTCTTCAGACTGATGGAGAATGTGCTGTAAATGGTTAAATATAGAACTTTTTTGGAAATTGTTCCATATAGCACCAAAAAGCTTGATGCAGTAGCAAAACCCAGTTTGATGCTACATGAAACCCTTTTCAAAAAGGTTCTCTACAAAACCATTTACAGCACATTTTCCATCAATCTGCAGAACACTTTCATGATGCAAATAAATGTTTATTGAGTGTTCTTGGATCCATATAGAAACATTTTTCTATACCAAAGAACCCTTGAAGAGTTCTAATTTTTAAGTGTGTAGTTCATGTTTATAAGGATACATAACCATAAGCAGCAGTCATCTACAAGTTGTTATTGTCAGCTTCTATGTTAAGGTGACTTAACACACATGATATTGAAGTTTTTGCAGACATTTTTCATGTTGGAGAGTTTCACACCACTTTGTGTCTTCTTCAGAAAACGACTTGGGTTTGAAATTTTGTCCGCATTAAAATGTCCAGTGTAACATTTTAAAAATTGCATATGAAGTGGACATCATTACAAACAGGAGGTGAACTGTGAAATGGCCACAATGCCGATAAAGATTCTGCTGCAATAAGGTTCCGCCGAAAGTATTACAACATGACCTAATGTCAACAAAAGACCTGTCACTTGCTGAAAAGCAGCCTTTATGCCAACTGCAGCTTATTAGAACAAGCCTTTATAAATGTTTACGTAGGTTTGTGTGGCTTGTAAGGTCACTGAGAAGACCCAACAAACTCCATATAAAAAAATGAGCTGCAAACGCTAAAAACACTTTAATCAAAATGACGACCTATATTTCATAAACAGGCTGCAAATACAAAAACACATGCAACTTCAGAAATGCTGATAAGCCAGTCACAACACAGCGGTGGTGTTTCTGGAGGACACTCAGAAAGGACGAACCATTCAGGCTTTTAAAATCTGTGCAGCACAAACATTCATGGAAAAGATCACTTATTTGAGCAGATTACTGACGTCACTGTGACGTAATGAGAATTAGCTGTAAAGAGTAACTGTAAACATTTAACTAGTAATACCAGATTAACTACCACAGTACAGCTGTGACATGTCAGATAGCAAACCAAATAGCTAGCCAGCCAGGTTAACCATTGAACTTGAGATGTGAGTGTCTGAGTATCTGTGGTCTTATTTACTTTGGTGGATGATTTTCCATCATAGATACTCCAACCATTTTAAGGCCCAATGCCATTTCTTCTTTTTACCCCTACTTTTCCTTTTCACCTTGGAACTGAGTTACAAGGGGTAGTGGTTGAAATCTTGCCCTACGAAATGAAAAAAAATAAATAAAAAAAGCTTCATTAAAGTTCAACAACCCTGCTTCTGTGCTTTAGTTACATTTAGGTCATCATGCGCCTTCAAAGAGGGGGGCAGTTATTTATTATCACCCACTCCTAATTCTTTGGCTATATGAAGATGAAGTCAGATACTCTCCAGCTTCTTGTTCGAATTTTCACGTTCCACCTTAAATGGTGCAGCAGTTTCATTCTGGCACTTCAGGCTTCATACATTAGCATGCTATTAGCAATTTTGTTGTTATGATAGTGTTGTTATGATGAAAATGGAGAAAATTACCCCTAGCGTGAACACGCAAAACAGAGGATTAAGGCCTAAAGTGGTAGGGCTGAGGAAATGGGATTGGGCCTTTGCCTTCCACGAACATTTCTGTTGTGCTGTGACTCAATTGCATTGTGTTGTGTTTGGCTTTGCAGCGTTTTTGAAGTTGACTTTGTTTTCTTTATTTGGTGTTTTTTAAACGTAACTCCAATGCAGTTAAGTTGATTGTACTATGACTAGGGTCTTGTCAGCCACTGTACACTTGTCATAAAAGGCTTATGGAACTATCATGTAGCCACATAAACTTGACTACAGTAAAGTGTAACCAAAAAAGTACAACAATGTGATGTCATGCAAAACGCTGCACTTATGAAACATCAAAAGCTATGAAAGCTTTTAAACTTTTAAAGCTAATTGGTGCCCCCTTGTGGAGAAGTTTTTGTTTACTAAACAAGAGTGAGTGAATCACAAGCAAAATCCATGAGGTGCTTCACATCTGTCTGTTTAAATTCTTTGAAATAGGTGCTTATTAGTGAATTAGATATTTACACTTGCATGTTTTAACAGGCATCCAAACAACCTTTTTAAAAGCTGTGATGATGACAGAGTCACAGACTAATGGCAGATAGGAAATAAAAATACTGAAACGTCGAAAAACACCAATCGACAAAAGGGCAAAACAGAATCATAGTCACAGTCCAGGCTAGGGTCAAAAAGGCACAGATCCAAAAGGCAGAGGTGTCAAGGGGCAAGGCAAAAGACAAAAGTCAGCAAACAAACACCACGGTCAAAGCACATGAAAACAAACGGCACAATGAGAAACGCTCGGTAAGGTTCAGCGGAACAATACTTCGCATTATAGCTGGTAAAAGTCTGAGCTTAAATAGTCTAACCTAAGAGTCCCATGACATCTATCACAGGTGAGTCTTTAGTAATCAGGAGACTGAGATCTCTGGCAGGAGTGGGCTGGGGAGTAGGAAGTCATATTAGACTCCAGAGGGTTCTGGGATGTGGAGGCCCTATCTTGCATGGCTGGATCTGAGTGTGTGACAGCCCCCCCCTCCCCAAGGAGTCCGGGAGGACCATGGAATGGGGATGAACCGGACGACCCCTCCTCCCGCCCCCGGAACTACGACCCGGTCCCGATCCAGAACTGCCGCGACCTAAGACTGTTGCCCATGGATGTCCCTCAGACGGGCAGGCAATGAACTAGGAAGTCGTGTACGTGGACACCCCCTGGGACGTGGAGCTGGCCTCTCGGGGTGCCGGCAGTGAAAATCTCGAATGAGACCTGGGTCCAGTATATCCTTGGCCGGTACCCAACATTGTTCCTCAGGACCGTAACCCTCCCAGTCCACAGGATATTGAAGCAGAACTCTGGAACTCTGAAGTCTCTCGTTGAGAGCCATACTTGATCCCCTGGTTGGTATGCTGGCATGGGCCCCCGATGCTTGTCAGCCTGATGTTTCTGGCGCTGAAGCATCTGCCCAATATGCTGGTGTGTTTGTTCCCAGACCTTCTCACTGCATTTCATCCACTCGTCCACAGCATTAGTTTGCACCCCTGTCCATGGTGCTAAGAGAGGTTGAAAACATAAAACACACTGAAAAGGGGTTACTCCTGTAGTGGGGTTACGCAATGAATTCTGGGTTATCTCCGCCCAGCCTAAAAACTTGGCCCAATTCTTGGGATTGTTATGACAGTATATCCTTAAAAATTTACCAAGGCCCTTTCACACCGGCCATTAGTTTGTGGGTGGTATCCCGAAGACAGGCTAAGAGACAACCCCCCAATTTTTGAAAAAGGCCCTCCAAACCTGAGACGTAAATTGGGTACCTCGATCCGACACGATACTCTCGGGTATTCCAAAAAATCTAAAAACTTGTTGGACTAGAACTTCCGCTGTTTGAAAAGCTGAGGGTAGATGAGCAAAAGGTACAAAACGAACCCCTCTTGAGAATCTATCATCTATGATGATCAGCACGATAGTATATCCCTGTGATTCTGGTAAGTCTGTAACAAAATCTACCTCTATGTGACTCCAGGGTCACTCAGGAATGGGTAGGGACACTAGTTGTCCAGCTGGCAGGAGTTTAGGTGTCTTAAACTGGGCACAAGTGGAACAAGATGCAATAAACGAGTGAATGTCTCTATTCATAGTTTCCCGCCAATATCTAGGGGTCAAAAGGCTTTGTGTGCGAGTCTTGCCAGGATGACCTGAGGTCAGGGATGAATGTGCCCATGTGATGAGGGGCGTTCTGAAAGGTGGGGGAACATACAGTTTCTCTGAAGGACATTGAGTGGGAATTTGGGTTTGAGAGAGGGCCTCTTCTATTTCTGCATCTATGTTCCATCTGATTGACAAAATCTTAACCTTGGGAGGAAAGATTCTTTCTAGCTCCGTTTCCTATGTCGTGCGTGCATCTGGCTGGTATTTCCTGGAAAGGGCATCAGCTTTAGTGCTGCGGGAATCTGGCCTATACATGATACTGAATTTAAATCTGGAAAAGAACAGAGACCATCTCGCTTGCCATGCGTTAGGCCTCTTGGCGGCGTGGAGATATTCCAAGTTTTTATGATCAGTTAGCACGACGAATGGATGGTTGGCCCCTGCTAGCCAATGCCTCTAGTCCTCTAAAGCTAATTTTACAGCCAGTAATTCTTGGTCCCCAATCCCATAATTTCTTTCTGCACCTGTGAGCTTGTGGGAATAAAATGCTACAGGGTGCATTTTGGCTGGGATTCCCTTTCTCTGCGACAGCACTGCACCTACCCCTGTCTCAGATGCATTGACTTCCACCACAAAAGGTTCGTCAGGATCAGGATGTACAAGAACGGGGGCTGAAGTAAAAGCAGTTCTACATTTTTGGAACGCGTTCTCAGCTTGTTCGTTCCAGAAAAGCTTCTTTGGGTTCTTCTTGAGAAATGATGTCAGAGGTGATGCTATTGAGCTAAAATTTCTAATAAACTGTTGATAGAAATTAGCAAATCCCAGAAAAAGCTGTAATTCCTTCACTGAACTAGATTTTACCCAATCACATATCACATCCACCTTCCTGTCATCCATAACAATTCCCTTCTTGCTGATTATATAACCTAAAAACAAAACCGACTAAGTGAAATTCATACTTTTCACCTTTAAGGAACAGGTTATTCTCCAGAAGCCTTTTCAACCCTGTTCTCACATGTTTGACATGAGTCTCCCAGGAGAATAAACAAGGATGTCGTCTAAATAGGCGATTACGAATTTCCTTAACATGTTCCAGAGCATGTCTTTAATAAATGCCTGAAAGACAGAGGATAGAGAGCCCAAAAGGCATCACTGAATATTTGTAGTGCCCCCTAGTGGTTAGAAACACAGTTTCCACTTGTCACCTGCTTTTACCCTGATTAAATTGTAAGCACAACAAAGGTCTAACTTACTGAAGTACTGAGCCCCCTGGAGCTGCTCTAAAGCTACGGGGACGAGAGGAAGAGGGTATGGGTAAGCCTTGGAAATCTGGTTTAAGGCCCTATAATCAATACATGGCCGAAGTCCCCCATCTTTTTTCTCAATAAAAAAGAAACTTGAAGCAATGTGGGAAGTAGAGGGTCTGATAAAACCCTGTTCGAGAACTTCCTTAATGTACATATCTAAAGCTTGCTGCTCTTCCTGAGTCAAGGGGTAAATTCAGGCTTTGGGGAGGATAGGGTCTTTAACAAGATCAATTGTGCAATCGTATGGTCTATGCGGTAGTTTAGTAGCATTTTTCTTGTTAAATACTTTCAGCAAATCAGTGTATTCTGGGGGAACCTGGAATGAGGAGTCAGAGTTGGGGCTCTCAATGGTGATTGGAGCTATGCAAGTCGATGGCGAGGGAATGCAATGCTTTAAACAGTAAGGGGACCAGTGTATAATGGTGTGCTCTGTCCAGGAAATAGTGGGGTTGTGCTTTTCTAGCCATGGTAGTCCTAAGATTAAATCAAAATTGGACTGTTCTAGCACCAGAAAAGAAAGTTGTTCAGTATGTAATGCGCTAGCATGAGTGTCTATAGGAATGGTGGCTTTGGCAATGGGTCTTGATCCTACTTGGTCTCCATCCAATGCAGTCACTGATAACAGGGTTTGTAAACTGGTACCCCTAGTCTCTCCACAATGCGGGCATGAATGAAATTTCCTTCCTTTCTGGAATCGATCAGTGCTAAAACGACAAGAGCATTTGGATGAAAGACAATCCAAACTGAGAGGAATACATATCTGGTTACCAACCCCTTCGTGGGAACACTCACCAGCATGTGGAGTGAGCTCCCCGTGCTGCTCACGAGTTGCTAGGTGGCTCAATGGCATCTTTCCCCCTGTGACAACCTTGAAGAGTCACACACCATTGGTTCTGGGGCTTCGATTTCTTTTCTAGAACTAGGAGCTGGGAGCATGGTACTTCTTGGCCATCGAATGCTCCTTTTCTTTCTTCTGGAATTCAGGAGGTGATTGAGCTTGATGGCTAAAGTGATAAGCTGATCTAGTGTCAGATCATCATCCTTACTGGCCAGTTCATTGAGGATGTCGGCATTGAGTCCCTGCCGAAACATGACGAGCAGTGCGGGCTCATTCCAGCCACTGCTGGCTGCTATTGTGCGAAATTCGTTCACATAGTCCACCACCAAGTGATTAGCTTGCTGCAATTGTGAAAGGATCTCCCCACTAATCTTCCCTTCATAGGGGTGATCAAAAACAATCTTAAATTTTTTCACAAATTGAATGTAAGATAATTGATGTAAGGACAGCCAACTTGTCTGCGCTTAAATAGTCCAACCTAAGAGTCCCATGACATCTATCGCAGGTGTGAGTCTTTAGTAATCAGGAGACTGAGCTCTCTGACAGGAGTGGGGTGAGGAGTAGGAAGTCACATGAGACTCCAGAGGGTTCTGGGATGTGGAGTCCCTATCTTGCATGGCTAGATCCGAGTGTGTGACAAAAGCAATGTATGCTTTTAGGTAATTACTAAAAAGAAGTAAATTGCCTTTCTTAGTAGGTGGGTTAACCCACCCGATTGACAATGAAGATATATCTTTTTTCACTTTCAGTTCGTGGAAATCTGTGATGTACAAAATCTTTTCCTCCATGTTGGATGAGTGACTGAAGGGAAGGCATCCTAATATTGACTGGATGATGTATGCCGCTGTTTTGTGGGCACTCAGCACAGAAGTTGATGTTTTTAAAACCCTAAATACATGGTTAAAAAATGTGAGAATGCCTGAGGTGTGCCTTTCAGTCTCATTGCTCTGAAAACAATAATAAGAGGTGAGAGTTTGAGAAGGTAGCAGAAAGCATGTATGGTTTATTGTTGAATAATGTTGTAATAATCTCTGTTTCTTGGTGCAAATCATGTATAAATTAGAGGCAATTATCTTAGCAACCTCATTTGGAACACACTGTTGCGCTCGTTTTTCTCTGGACAGAGGTTCTCAGTTCATGTTTAAATCGATGCAATTGTGGGAGGTCCAGCCTGAAGCTTCTGTTTCAGTCCAAACCATGAATTTGAACAATTGTTATTGATGATAATGTCTCTTACTGACCTTTTGCAGGTGTAAGAAAGAGGGAGTGCTGGCATGATACATGCTCTGAAGAGCTGTATCTGGGGATGTAGGGGTCAGTAAACAGGCAGGCAGGTAAACATAATCCATAATCAGAGAAAAAAATCTGAAAAACCCCAAGAGCAAGGGTCAAAACCTAGGCCAAAACAGAGAACATGAACATGGAAACTACTCAGACATGTATAGAGACTTTGGTAATACTTTATAAAGAGCAAAACCAAACCATAAAGCATAGAAAAGATGTGTCTCAAGGCTGCAGCTGAAGTAGGAGATGCCTGTATAGCACCAGTCTTTAAAGGCTTATTCAGTGCTAACTCATTGCTGTCAGACACATTTGGGACAGTGAAATCTGTATGGCAACACTTTATTTGAAGGTTACCTACATAGGGACTACATAACACATGCATAAGCACTGAATGCCATATTGATAAAGCAGTATTTGAGGATTAATCACCCGGTTATGCTGGTAACTGCAAAGTGCGTTTCTCAGCCAGGAATTGGGGACTACTTGAGTAGAACTAAAAATATTATGGTTTTAAAATACTCATGGACGTACAAATTCTTCAAAATATTATGTAAGTACTTACTCTCATTACTAACGCTAATGATGTGTCTCTGCAACGTATTTTGGACATTTTTATGCTTAACATTTTTCTTGTAAATTTGATCAATTTATTATTTGAAACTTTGGCACAAAATTAACAAAATCTTTCTCCAACAAGCACAAACATCCTCCAACATATGGATGTAAACCTTCTCAAAAACACAAGCAATCAGTGTATATTTAATAATTTAATAATTAAAGATAATTCTTTAATAATTAAAGACAATTAAATACTGCAGCCATTGACATATAACAGCCATTTTCACTTGTAAGACACAATGTTTAAATCTGTTTATGTTTAGTTCATTTCTCTGGTCATGTTATGCATGAGTTTATCATTTTATCACATTCATCACTTTTATCATAGCATTCTATCACATCATATACAGTCACATGCAAAAGTGTCAACCCCCCTGGTTACATAGCATGTTTAGTTGATTGTCTAAGTGAAAATGAGTTCCACATAGAACATGTTTATATGTCTAATTTATCCAAATTTGATTGCACAGCTTCTTTCTTTCTTTTATTTTTTTATTAGTTTAATCCCTTAAATGGCCAGGGCCCACCAGCAGGCCCAAGGCTTTATAACACCCTTCCATAACCTAAGAACAGCTGAGCCAGGTTGCACTGAAGACCCTATAGCTACTGAATAATGTAATAAACACTGGATTTTAAAGGGTTAACACATGAAAAAAATGCAAGCATAAAATATAATATGTGTCTTCTTTTGCACAGGCCACATTATACGTTTATTATTTATGACTATATGACTATAATTCCTTTTTTCCAATATGATAAAGTCAGTAAATAAGTGCCTCTGTAGAGGATGTGTAACTTATTTTTAGTTAGAAAATCAACAAAATGTGAAATTTGACCATGGGTGTTGAAACTTTTGCATTCAACTGTATATGGTATGATAAAATGCATTAACTAACAAGATAAATACGTTGATTTTAGAAGAATAAACTTGTCTCAAAGTAATCCTCACCCTCAGATACTGCTCCCACCACTGCATATTCATAAACGAATCAAATGAACCGCTGTCCCACCTGTTTTTCCCGCTTTGTACTATAATACTTCATATTAACAGTGTCGACCAGAGGAGAACGGGTTCCCCTTCTGAGTCTTGGTTCCTCTCAAGGTTTCTTCTTCTTGCCCTTAGGGAGTTTTTCCTTGCGACTGTCACCACTGGTGATGCTCATGGGGGCTCGGACCTGGATTTTCTTTTCTTTTTCTTTCTGTAAAACTGATTGCTCTGTAAAGCTGCTTTGTGACAACCCCTGTTGTAAACAGCGCTATATGAATTCTGCTTGCTTGCTCAAGAACTTGAACATTGTTTTTGCAAGTAAAAGCAAATTTGAAATTTGACCCGGAGCGCCCAAACTTTGGCACAGAACTGTGTTTTAAAAATAAAATTCTCATTTTCCCACAATCTTTGATAAAATCACAGTGACCCTGCAGATTTTCATATTTTTTACTTTTTTTTAATGGTAAATAAGTTCGAGTTGTTTTCTGATATGCTACAAGACAGAACTCTTAAAAATAAGACCAAGTTTAATTCCCCACCGGTTTAATTATCCTCTGCATTTCCCAGTGGTTTAATTAAGCTGAAACAGGTTCCATTGTTGTTTTGATTCCTGTATTGCCTCAGATAGGGGTCAGGCTGACCATAAGGGCTGTCTGGGCTATTAAATCTCTTTGCACTCAATTGTACCTGTTGCCTTGACGACTGCAGAACTGTATGTGTATCATAACGGATAGAAATAAAGTGATATTAAAAGGTGTAGTGATAAAAGTCACCATTATCCAATAATTCATGTTTATTTAGGTTAGAATATATGTTAGTGCAGTGTAAATGAGGCCTGTATGATGTTACAGAGAGTCTGATTTAAACAAAAAGAGCTTACATGTGTTCAGTCTGGTCACATAGCAGCTCTGTGAAAAAATCCACGTTTCAATGGGCTGAAGGTAAAAAAAAAAGCTTTGGACGTTTCTTCAAGCCAGACAAAGACTCAAGGAGTTCCATGCGGCCGAAAGGGCCAGCGTGCAAAAGGAGATGTATTAAAGTAGATTTTTATCCTGCAGCCGGCTGGGTGAGTGTTGCTCCCTTTGACAGTGCGGCACAGCGCTCTGGGCTGCCCAGAGAGAGAGAGAGAGAGAGAGAGAGAGAGAGAGAGAACGAAAGGCTGGTCCGGTGAGGCTGTCTCTGTCTCTCTAAATCAGAGGGGAGTCTCACGGCTCCGAATGCAGCTAGCCCTGCCCGTCACAATGGCAGCATTTCTATTGAGATAAATTGAAAGCCCAGAAAGCTCTGGAGGCTACTTCTTACACCCAAGCATTACTGGTTCTGTCCCGGCCTGGCCTGGCCTGCTGTTGTTACTGATGAAAGGGAATGATGGTTCTGCTAATGTTAGTTGATGTGGTTTTAGTTCAGTGAGGATGAAAGCAGTGTTTTACAGATTGGATGGCTGCTCGTGTCACGGTGTGACCAATGAGAGACTGTGGATCAAAGTAGGATTGGGACGATAAGACATTTTGAAAAAGTGAACACAAATCGATCACAAAGAATCAGTATGTAAAATCACATGGATTTTATTTGCATATTCACTATAGGGCAGTTTTAATTTGCACCAGAGGGGGCGACAAAACCTTAAGGCCTAAAGGAACTCCAAATTTTGAGAATTGTAGAGAAACTTAGATTTCTTTACAGTGGTGCTGAAAGGAACCAGTGGTCACCATGTCTACAACACTGATATAGCCATGCTATTTACTATCCAGAACCACCAGTGAAGCAGTGACACCTGGTTTGGTTGTGACACCTAAAAACTTCTTATCTCTCAGTAATCGTTTGTGACACTGACGGGACTGTGAGATTTTGACAGTATCTAGTAATACATTAAAGGGTCCATATGAAAGAAAATGAATTTTTTGTCACCTTTTTGAAATGAAAGAATTTGAAAATATAATATATGGACATTATTAAAGTTTCAAAACACACCATTCGGTCTCTAGTTCACATAGTAAATATATGATAAATGAGCGGGCAAAACAGCCTGCTTTGAATTCATTGTTTTTGTGATGTCATATATCCACCTATTCAGACTACAGCAGTTTAGCCCCACCCAATTACACTAAAGGAATGTTTCAGCCTGGACTGCTTTTTAAATTCAGCATAATGCACCTCAGCTCGGTCATTCTTCTCCATCAGCAACAAAAACAGACTATTTGAAGAGGTTAGAAAATAGCCATGTAAAATAATATAGCCTGTGGCTAATTTTATATAATATTACAAGACATTTCATGAATAGTTTTAGTGGTGTAGCACCACAACAGGGGCAGTCGTGGGCTGGAGGTTAGAGAACCAACCTTGTGACCGGAAGGTTGCCAGCTCAATTCTCTGAGCTGACAGTATGTGACTGAGGTGCCCTTTAGTGAGAGACCTAACCCCCAACTGCTCCCTGGGCGATGTGGATAGGGCTGCCCACCGCTCTAGGCAAGTGTGCTCACTGCCCCCTAGTGTGTGTCTTCACTAGTGTGTATGTGGTAGGCATGGGAATCTCTAGGCACCTCACGTTTCGATTTGATTATGATTCAGAGGACTGCGATGCCATATTAAAACCATTATCAATGCATCTTTTTTTTTCTATACAGGATTTCTATTTTCTCACTGCGTGACTTGGTAGTTTTAAAGCAAAGCATTTGTAATGATCCATAATGAATTTACTTCCAATAATTTTTATTAATAAATTGTGGCAAGTGGACTAGAAGGCTCTTATTCACTGCTCTTGTTTGGAGCACATGAGATGCTGCTGCCGCTCATCTGTGAATAGTCACAGTTACAGTGAGATAAGATCCTGTGGTAGTGGATGTTGGTGCAGTTAAAGCTGTCACACCTATTTTCTTTAGTGATTTTATAACTTCGGTTTTGGTCTTGTTGTAGAGAGTGGGGGGATCGCTGTGTCAGTAAAATATCTTCAAATTGGGACATGTGCAATGTAGTGCAAAAGCCCCGTTTCGCAAAGAATGAGAACTGACATGCAGACTGCAGGTCACACAGCAACAATGCGTTATTCACATAGCACTCTAGTTCGTTTACCAGCAAGTTAAATCTGCAATGAGGGACTGTCAAACATTAAAAAGTTGCAATGATGAAGTCGCTTCTCTTTAGAATTTTCCCATGCAATCTTAAAAGGTTCTGTATTTACATTCGGCACCTCAGTCAGAATTTAAGGTCGAACAGGAAATTTTGAACAAGAAGCTGGAAAATAAGAAATGACTTCAGCTTCGTCAAACAGCCGAACGCTGAGAGACATTTTAAAAGAAACTGATCTACTTTATATGAAAAGTATCCTGTCGGAGAGACATACCAGACATAAATGCTGTGGCTCCCAAGATGGTCTGATGTGTGTTGAAAGGACAAAATGGCTCTTCTTAACATTTGGGTTATGACTCCTGACTGAACTTGGCTTTAATGTAGAGGGCGCTGGTTGGATTTCTCGCTATGTGGCGCCACAGACTGTCCAGGCACCGCCTTTTGCGTTCCGTCAAAATTGCATTATGAATTAAATATTTAGAAAATCGTTTTTTGACATTTGTGAATCGATTCAGAATCATTCACGTCCGCATCACGATGCATCTAAGAACTGATTTTTTCCCACACCCCTAGTATGTGGTTTTTCACTGCACAGATGGGTTAAATGCAGAGGTGAAATATCCCCATTGTGATACTAAAAACGGTCACTTAATCTAATAATCTAATTAATAATGATTTATTTGAAAGCTATGGGATGCAGGGCTGGGGGTGGGGGGGGGTGTAATTGGAGTGGCTGGAGCCGTCATTGGATGGATGGCAGGAGAAACCTACTGGGTACTCCAACTGGGTACTCCTTATAAATATAATTTTATATTTTTATACCTTTGTCATATTTATAAGTCTTTATGTATTTTCATTAAATGGTTTCAAACACTTAATCAGCATCATTAGCCAACATCTGTTGCTGTAACCCATCTCAATTTCCACCATTTATAAAGTGAAACAGATATAGTCATGTTTACTGTTTCTGATTCTTTCTGGAGCCTTAAAATGGTTCTACCTAAAGATTTTAAGGCTGATATTCTAACCCAAGTCCCACTTGTCCTTAGTGCACTCTACTCTCAAACATCTGCCATCAGTTACATACCATAACGTGCATTACTCTTCCCAAATTGACTCACTCATCATACTTAACAGATGTCTTTTGGAATGTTTGGAATTATTAATTATAAACAAACATTTCCACATGAGAACATGAAGCAAAGACCCTCTAACACCTTTTATTTTCTGACCACAGTGACTGCTTCAGTCAGCTTCATAGGTTACTGCAAGAGACACTTCCTCAGAGTGAACACACAGCGGCCTGTTATTAAACGATCTGCTTGTATCCTCATCTCACAGCGCCTCCCGGCACACATTAATTACCCTCCTCTGTCAGCTTGCATTTCTTGCTTTGAAACGTTGGGACGCTTAAGACATGCCAAACACTCGAGTATCTGTCTGTAGGACTCAGTGTGACAGCCAGAGGAACAGGCCACTGGAGCCACACTGACCACAGCTTTCTTATCTGCTGCTGTGTGGCTTGCTTAGAGACGACTGGCTGCTACATAGCAGTGAGGGGAGCATCAACAGGACAATCAGAATGGGACTGTGCTGAATGCTTCCCGAACTGAGAGCCTTTTTTAGCTGCCTGGAAGGCTGAGCTCTGATTTTACCTGTATTGTAGTGACAACTATGAGAGTGTCTGGTCGGTTTCATCAGTCAGCATCGGCAAGAACAACCTACTTTCATAAGAAAGGACTGTTTGACATACAAAAAGGCTTTTTTTGTATGTCAAAGGTGAGATTATTTTACTTGAGGAGATGGGTAATATAATTGTTACTGCCGTTTTTTTAGTGGTTTTAGTCTCATCCGAATGCGCCAATTTAGTCAGTTTTACTGAATACAAGCTCTGACGTCACACCGCCAAACCAAGGTGAGTATGGATCTGTTCCAAGTCCTCTCACTATGTTCAAACCATTTATTGACAGCTGGAGCCTCAGTCCTTTCAGCATTCCAGGGGAATAATGGAGGTTGAAATCCTTAAGCTTAAACATGTCACCAATAGTGCACCTTTTTCAAACAACTATTCCTACATTGAAGGTAGTCTGAACCACTCAAACCCATTCTTTGTGTACAAATGGTGAAACTAAAATATGAAAAACGCTTATTGTCCAGGTGTGTGTATGTGTTTGTGTGGCTGAGGAGTTTGCCAGAAAGCGGTCAAGAGTGATTTTCCAACTGTGGCTAAGAGGCTTATTGGGCTGGCTGTTTGGGTGACGCTACATCACAGCTATGATACAGCCTGGACCGGCCACGTAAGAATCGCTGTATCGCAGTTACGAGGCCCTCTGGACTTGGGATCTAATCAATGTGACATTGCAGCCTGGGCTGGGTGCTTGTTTGATGCTGCACTGCAGCTATGAGGCTCCCTGGACCAGTAGTGCTCAGTTGCTGGAAAAAGCTACCCCTTCATAGCTAATGATGTTTTCGGCCTTCGAGGCTTCCTGGGTGATGCACCACAGTTGCAGTGCATTCTGTGTTGTTTGTATTGTGTTGTTTGTGTATGTACTGCTGATTATGTATTTTGATACTTTCTGATGGTAAAGCATCCTTGAGCATGGGAAAGGCACTATATAAATAAAAGTGATGATAATGATGATGGAAGTGATGTATGGAATATATTTTTCCTAGACCCTGACCCTAGATAAAAAAAAATCCTGGCCCATAGAAACCCTGGGTGGGTGGCAACCATATTCATCCTTCATAATGTAAACAGCACTCAGCATACCATATAGCTATGTAGATTGAACATCTAACGCTGAGACTAAGGGTGTACAGCTGGACTTCATACATCTAATGTCTGGATCCCTGCTGCTCAAGCAACTTGATTGTTTGGTGGAGGAGGGGTAAAAAAAAACTGACTTGGGGAAGAACACAGACAAGTACAAAAAGTTTCTGAATGAATGATAAATTAGTTTGGCAAAGCCATTTTCTATGAAAAGTCAGGTGGTTGCTAAGATGTTTCTATGTTATCCCAGGTGGTTGCTAAGATGTTGTTAGACCATAGCTATGGGATCCAGGCAGTCGCTAGGCCTTTATTATACCATCGTAGCTGCTTGCTAAGCTTGTGCTAATCTTTTGGTACGTTACCCCAATTGGTTGCTATGATGTTCGTAAGCTGTTATGATATTCCAGAGGGTTGTTAAGACATTGTATGGTCATTGTTATTGTGTCCCATCTGGTTGCTAAGATGTTCTAGGCCATTGATGTAGTATCCCAGGTGGTTGCTATGAGCTGATGTGCATATTACATGTAATATAGCAATCAGATTTCAATCTAAGACGCATTTGAGTAGCAATTGTAAAGGCGGGACACAATCCCAATCACACTAAAGAACCAGATGTAGGTCCAAATGACCAAATATAAATTAAATTGGAATGACTGTTATGTGGACATTATCTGGATATGAAACACATCAAATGACAAGTGGAAACATAGTCAAATAATAACAGTGTAAATCCAGGTTGAACTACAGATGAAGAGAAGACCAGGGCCTGCATTCACAAAGCCTCTCAGAGTAGCACTACTTCTCTGAAGAGCTTCATGAATACGAGCTCGGGTAACTATGTTTACATTATGTAAATGCAGAAACAAAAACTTAATCAACGCTGAAAAAAACCAACTTAATCAAAGCTAAAAACAAAGACAATCAAAGCTGGAAACATTCACTCTGTGCAGCATGCTGATCTCATGCATTTTAAAATTGGGGCTCCTGTGAAGACTTGAATAGTCTGCAGATGTAGTACATAAATTATCCATCTCAATGTGCCACTCAAGCAGAGTTTTGAGAAAGAGGCTCTTAATTACCTGTACAGAGCTGTGAATGAGAAACTAAACCCTAAGATGTTACATTTGTCTTTATTATAAAAGCAGGAAAATTCTGAATAAGACAGAAGCAGATGGACGGTCTCAGAGGCATCATTAATCCATTAATACGCTGATGTTTTTCTAATCAGTATTTCACCATCCATTATGATGATTAACTAGGATTTCTTTTTTAGGGTCTACAGTGTTGGTTGTGCAACAGCTGGTGCACCAAAGCTATTTTAACCCCTTAACGTCTCAGGCTTATTACGTACTACAGCTTATCATTCACTGACTGCAGTAAACTATCTGAACTGCTCCTATGTTAAAGAAGTGTGTAATAAAACTCTTAAGGGGTTAATACAGAGTCACATAGTCTTCTATCGACAAAATCACCCAGTCTGGATCACGTCTTCGATTTCTGCTCTCTCCTTATTCATTTGGTTTGGAGGAAAATTGTGGGCTAATATTGGATGTTGTAGAAATATTTTGTCAAAAAAATAATATCACATCCCACACCTCAAAGTTACACTGTAAACCCAAATAAGTTCAGTTAACTCAAAATTTTTGAGGAAACTGATTACCAAAAACTATTTAAGTAGACAAACTCTATTGTTTCAAGTGCAAAGAATATAAAGTTATTATGTGCACTAAACTTCATAAAGTTGATTAGCTTTTACTCAATATTATTACATTTTTAGAACTATTTAAATTCAGTGTAACTTTACTTAAAATAACTGTATACATTGTACTTAATATTATAATGTTTTCTTAACTATACTAAGTTAATTTTAATGAACTCAAAACATATATATTTTATTAGTTTGGAATACTCAAAAAGTTATTAAGTTTAAATTAAAAATATTATATCAGACAGACTCTTCATTTACTCAAACATTTCAACTAGCGAATACTCATATATGAATAAATATATGTCTAATACATAACTTAAAATATTTGAGGAAACTAATTACCACAAAGTAATTGAGTAAACTTAACTCGAAATGCCTTCACAAAAAATAAATATAAAACAAGGAAACTTTAATCTGCTATATTACTATACTTGAGTAGACGAGCCAAAACATGTTTGGTGTCTAAAAATTGCTTCATTCGATTTGTAATGGAATGATGAGGCAAATTTAGCTTATAAATATTGCAGGCATATGCCTTAGTTTGCATTTCACAGGTGAGGGAGCCCTATTTTTGGGATGTGATCCATGGATGTGAAGAGTATTCATCAAGTCATGTTGTATTTAATGGAGTTCTCAGCACCGATGTTCAATGCCATCCAGTCGTATTTGGAAATATGTTTCTCAAACGTACTATAAACCCCAGCTTTCCAACTAATATCATTAATAACATTGACTTTAAATTGCTGAACTGATGGAAGTGGTCAGCGATATGAATCTACATGCACTATCAGCTGGCTAGCTATGTGCAATTATGTGCATTAGGAAAAAAAAAACTACTCTGAAACTACTTAGATAGATAGATGGATTGATTGATCGATAGATAGATACTTTATTGATTCCGAAGGAAATTTAGCAGCCAGTATGTGACATGGAGTGATGAGGCGGACGCACGTGCTAAGTAAAGCGAGATTTATTTTGGGCAAATCCAGGGTCATGGTCGAAACAGTCCAGGTTCAAATAGCCAACACAAACAGATCAGGGTGCAGACATAATAAACTACAATGCACACTAAACACAGAGAACAAATTACAACAGAGGCTAGAATAACAAACAGCAAACGTTACATACAACATACACACAGCACAATCAAACAAAGACCAAAACAAGGGGCAAACACAGGGCTTAAATACACAAGGGCTAACTAGGGATAATAGGACACAGGTTGAAATACAGGTGGCAACAGTCAGAGGCGGTGTGAGAAAACAAAGGGGCTGGACTGGGATTCAAAACAAAGAAAGCACATGGACAGGACTGGGAGGGGCCAATCGTGACACAGTATCAGCCACACAACACAGGACAGTTATAATGATAAAGGTGAAACAATATAAAAAGAAGAATATATCAAAAAAACCTATCTAATAGGTTTTCTACAAATATATACAAATAGAAATATACAAAAATCTGCAATATATATATATATATATATATATATATATATATATATATATATATATATATAACCTAAAATAAAACAAGTAGTGCAATAATGAATGTACAAGGAGGTGCTGGTAACAACATATATTGAACACCATAATACTGAATAAATATCTGCATAAATTGGTACTGGAATAAAGTGTCTAGGTGTGGAGTGTCCAGATGTGAAAGATACTTTGGATGTAACAAGAAAAATAACAATAAATAATCTAAGCTACTTAAAGTTTGAGGCATAATGGACAGGTTTGTGTTATTTACTCAAAAACAGACTTGTCAGTATTCCTGGCTTTGAACAAGACCCTGATAGTGATTCAAATTATGTCATTTAAATATTCAGAACATTTTCCCCTTTCCTGTAAAATTGCCATTTTGGAGATCCAAAGTTTTGTTCCAACAGCGCTGATATATGTGCTTGTGTACCTGCCTCATCTACGACGTATGTGGATGTGTTCGCACACTTTTATGTAGGTGCATTAATCCTTTATGCTCTCATATCTCTTTTTAGCTAAGCCATCTCACACTGAAGTTATAGGGAGTGTTTCAGCCTGGATTAAAGGGCAGCCAATCAGGACAGAGCTCATTTACATGTACCAGTTTTGAAGACACTATAACAAAAACAGCCTCTTTAATTCTAAGGCATAAAAAGAGGTTGGAAAATTGTAAGAAGTGATGACTTTATTTCATACATAAATCCTCATGTTCTGAACTGAGTTCATTTCATGGGTAATTGGTGTGCTATTTCCTCCTCCTGCCACTAGGTGGTGTCTTGAATTCATGGTGGGCATGTGACACTTAGAGGAAGTTACCTTGAATCTTTGTTTTCTGTCAGACCAGTTCTGGGCATGGTGAATTGAGCAGCTGACGAATCCAAACTCATCCTCTTTTGAAATCTCTTGTAGAAGCATCGTCTGTGAGTATTTTTGAAGGATATTGCTTGTATAAATATATGATGCGTATATTTCTGCATATTTGGTCATTTCATTGAAGTAACAATTGTTGATTATTTGGCACCTCGCCTTTTCACATATTAAGCTAATTAGTAGGTTGCTAGGCTAGTTGTAGGCCATATGCTCGGATATGCATATAAGATATTGTAGCAGTTACATATTTTATGCTGATTGTGTGTTTTATTTTGTTTCTTCACTTTAGTTTTACACCTTTTGCATGCTATCAGTTTGAATAAATCTACCAAATTTGACCAGTGTGTTATGGGAGTCATCTGTCTGTCTAATTGAAGAAGGGGAACTCTTTAATGAGGGCAGAACAGTAAAAAGACGAACTCAACAGTTATGTCTACAGCACTGAGTAAAATATCCTGCCTGTTCTACATCTCCCAGTTCCAAGATGTCAGTAACAGAAGAAAAGGATTATGAAACAAGGTCAGGGTGTTCACGCTCATCTAAAACATCGAAAACATTGAAGCACTCTGTGAGATCTGCAGCTAGCTTGGCTGCATTGGAAGCACGAGCTAAGGCAGAAGCTGCACGGGCAAGAGCGTTGTATGCGCAAAGGGAGATTGATGTTAAAGTAAAGAAGGCTCAGCTGAAAGTAGAGGAGACGCGTCTTGATGCCACATGGGAAGCCATACAGCAAGAGAAGGAGGCCGACGCCGCTTGTGCTGAAGCTAATGTATTGGAGTCGGCAGTGGATTCGGCAGCTATGGGGGAGCTCAGTGGAGTTCATGATGTCGACCAAGGCTCATTCTATCATTCAGCTGAGAGAACAGAGAAATATGTTCAAGAACAGGCTGCTTATGTGAAATTTAATGAGCGCACAGCCGATCCAGAGCAGGATAAAAAGGCTGACTTTACTCTCTCAGCAGCTGTTAACCTCAACTCTAATGATGATTCTCAGATACATCATGCGCTACCAAGCCAAAGTGAGAGTCAACGTTTGTCTGTGAAAGCCACAATGCCAACTGCAACAGCTGCTTATTCAAAACGGCCGCCAGGGCAATTCACAGCAAAAAGAGAAGGTGGATTTATTGCATCACACTCAGCATCTGAACCAAAGGAACGATGGATGCCCAGACGAGATACAGCGGATTGCAGCTATGCAAGGGGAGAAGAATCCAGTGCAAATGTATCAGTGCTGGGAAGGTTCTTAGCTCGCCGTGAGCTAATTACAGCTGGACTCACAAAGTTCAATGACAGAATCAAAAACTACTGGGCTTGGAGGTCCACCTTCTTTAATGCCACTGAAGATCTGGGTCTGAAGCCTAGTGAGGAACTTGACCAGCTGATTAAGTGGCTTGGTCTGGAATCTGCAGAGCATGCAAGGAGAGTGAGGTCAGTTTGTATCAACCACCCTGGTGAGGCCCTCAGTATGATCTGGCGAAGATTAGAGGAGATTTATGGATCACCAGAGGCCATGGAGATGGCTCTCTTTAACAAGCTTGAACAGTTCCCCAAGTTCTCCAATAAAGAACCCAAGCGGCTATGAGAACTAGGTGAACTTCTCCTGGAGATACAGGCAGCCAAGGAGGATGGGTTCCTCCCTGCTTTGGCTTACCTGGACACAGCACGAGGCATTAACCCTATCCTGGAAAAATTGCCATTCAACCTATAGGAAAAGTGGATGGTGCACGGTACGAAGTATAAAGAAAAACACCACGCCATCTTCCCACTCTTCTCCGTGTTCGCTGACTTCATATGTGCTGAAGCAAGAATGAGGAATGATCCGAGCTTTGCTGCCGCAGCTCCCAGCAACATGCCACCTAAAGGGGAGAAATTCTTACCAAAGTCAGCTAAAACCCTGATAGCCGTGCATAAAACAGAGGTGGCCAATCCTGCCAAGGGGAATGAGACCAAGGGTTCAGACAACCTGAAGAAAGAGTGTCCCATACATAAAAAGCCCCACCCCCTACCTAAGTGCAGAGCCTTTAGAGCGAAATGGCTGTACGAGCATAAGGCCTTCCTTAAGGAAAATGGCATATACTTCCATTGTTGTTCCTCAACCTCCCACCAAGGACTGCAAGGCTATCATCCGGTGCTCTGAATGTAACAGCGATAAGCACATTGCAGCCCTTCATGCCGGTCCTGCACCATGGTCGAGAAAGCCAGCTAGCGACCCCTCTGAGGAGCATGGCGGAGAGGGAGAGGAATCTACTCCTGCTTCAGTCACTACCTCAATCTGCACAGAGGTTTGTGGAAACAGCGCGACTACCAAGTCGTGTGCCAAAATCAGTCTGGTCTACGTATATCCTAGAGACCAACCTGAGAAGAAGACAAGAGCATACGCCATCTTAGATGACCAGAGTAATAGGTCACTAGCCAGGTCATCATTCTTCGAGATGTTCAACGTAGCCAACAACACCTCTCCCTACACACTCAAAACTTGTGCAGGTGTGTCAGAGGTTGCTGGCCGCAGAGCCAGGGGGTTCATCGTGGAGTCGGCTGATGAAAAGACCAGTCTAGCTCTGCCTACGCTCATTGAGTGTGATCAACTTCCTGATAATAGGGCGGAGATTCCCATGCCAGCTGCTGTGATGTACCATCCGCACCTGAAGTCCCTAACCTCTAAGATACCTCCTCTTGACCCCAAGGCTGAGATCTTACTTCTTTTAGGAAGAGACATGGTTCAGGTGCACAAGGTCCTTCAACAACGCAATGGCCCCCCACACGCTCATTTTGCCCAGCAATTAGCCCTCGGCTGGGTGATAGTAGGGGATTTGTATTAATGGTGCACATCGCCTCGAACCCTCGCCTGTGAACACCTACAGAACCCACATTCTTGAGAATGGACGTTCCAGCGTTCTGTGTCCCTGCCTCAACAAGATCGAAATCAAAGAGAAGCTCAACCCCACTTGCCAGTCCCAGAATCGTTCAGTCTCAGAACAACTGTCCTTGCCAAATGACAAAACGCGACACATGGGGGAGTCCATCTTCTGTCACACAAAGGACGATGACAAGACGGCTCCATCTATGGAAGTTACTGCTTTCCTGAGAATTATGGAGAAGGAACTGAAACAGGGTGATGACAATAGCTGGCAGGCTCCACTCCCCTTCCGCAGCCCACGCCAGCGTCTGCCAAATAACTTTGAGCAGGCAAGGACCCATCTCGCTATAGTCACCAGGACTCTCGGGAAACACCCAGAGAGGAAAGAGCATTTCACTGAGTTCATGAGCAAGCTCTTTGAGAATGGACATGCTGAAGTGGCACCTCCCTTACCACCAGATGAGGTGTGCTGGTATCTACCGTTCTTTGGGGTATATCATCCTCAGAGGCCTGGACAGGTGAGGGTGGTATTCGACTCCAGTGCACAACACCAAGGGGTGTCCCTCAATGATGTCCTCCTCACGGGCCCAAACATGAACAACAGTTTGCTCGGGGTACTGCTGCGGTTTAGGAGGGAGCCAGTGGCAGTGACGACTGACATCCAGCAGATGTTCCATTGTTTTGTCGTACTTGAGGACCATCAGAATTTTCTGCGCTTCCTCTGGCATCGCAATAATAACCTGGATGATGACGTCATTGAGTACAGGATGCGCGTACATGTCTTTAGAAATAGCCCGTCACCGTCCGTAGCCACATACGGGCTCCGAAGAGATGTTGCAGAGGGAGAGAGTGAGTATGGCATAGAGGCTAGGCTGTTCGTTGAGAGGAGTTTCTATGTTGAGGATGGCCTTCTGTCTGTCCCTTCAGAAGAGGAAGCCATCACTCTTCTTCACAATACTCAATACATGCTGGCCCTCTCCAACCTCTGGCTTCACAAGATCTTGTCTAACAGGGTGGCTGTGATGAGAGCCTTCCCTCCTGACGATCTGGCTAAGGGGATGAAAGACCTGGATCTTAGCACAGACCCCCTTCCCATGCAGAGGAGTTTAGGGGTGAGCTGGGATATTTCAGATGATGTGTTCACCTTCCAAGTTGCTGATGCAGAGAAGTCTTACACAAGACGTGGGGTCCTGTCAACAGTAAACAGTCTGTTTGACCCATTAGGTTTCGCTGCCCCTGTAATCATTCAAGGAAGGTCCATACTGAGGGAGCTCACCACAGAGTCATGTGACTGGGATACCCCTCTCCCTGAGGAAAAGTACAGAGAATGGAAGCTGTGGAGGGACTCTCTGAAGGAGCTTGAACAGCTCAAGATCCCGCGCCACACCTCCATTTCTCTCCGCCAGGCAGACAATAAGGACCTGTCTGTATTCTGTGATGCTTCCACTACTGCTATAGCTGCTGTTGCTTATGTGAGGACAACCACGGGCAGTGCTGTGGAGGTGGGCTTTGTATTTGGCAAGGCGAAGCTTGCTCCATGTCCAGAAACAACAGTCCCAAGGCTCAAGCTGTGTGCTGCGGTCCAGGCTGTAGAGATTGCAGACATGATTGTGGATGAGATGGACACCATCTTTGACACCGTGACCTTCTATTCGGATAGTAAGGTGGTCCTAGGCTACATCCACAATGAATCAAGACGATTCTACGTCTATGTGAGCAACAGGGTGCAGCGCATTAGGAGGTCATCAAGCCCTAAACAATGGAAGTACGTGCCCTCCGGCCAAAACCCCGCTGACCACGGCTCACAAGCAGTCCCAGCAGGCAGCCTAACTCGCACCATATGGCTGTATGGACCACCGTTTCTGTTGATGTCAGCTGAAGTCGAACCTACACCTAGATCCTTTGACTTCGTCGTTACCAGTGACAAACTTGGCCTTATGCGTTTTGAGAGGTTCTCCAGCTGGCGGTCACTCAATCGAGCAGTTGCTAAGCTCATGCATGTTGCCCACTCCTTCACACAGGGGAACAGCTGCAAGGGTTGGCACATCCATGAAGGGCCCTGTCCCACAGAAGACTTGGAAGAAGCAAGAAACGTCATAATATGGGCTGTCCAACAAGATGCCTTCGCAGAGACATTGGAATCTATTCGGGGAGGAATAGCCATTCTTAAACAAAGCCCACTCCTCAGCCTGTGTCCTTACCTTGACAGTGCTGGCATTCTCAGGATTGGAGGACATCTGTCCAAGGCAAACCTGGATGGAAGAGAGGTTAGTCCTATAATCTTACCTCGGCCGAGCCACGGCACAACGTTGCTCATTCGGCATTATCATGAGCAGTTCCAGCACCAAGGACGGCACCTCACCGAGGGTGCTGTGAGAGCGGCAGGCCTATGGATTATCAGTGGGAAACGGCGTATCAGCAGCGTCCTTCATCACTGCTTCACATGCAGAAGGCTACGCAGGAAGATGGAGACTCAAAATATGGCTGACTTACCTGCAGACCGCCTCAGCGCAGATCCTCCCTTCTCGTTCGTGGGTGTGGACGTCTTCGGATCATGGATGATCATGGCATGGCGGACCAGAGGAGGGCTGGCTGGCAGCAAAAGATGGGCTGCGCTTTTTACGTGTATGAGCACCAGGGCCACACATATAGAAGTACTGGAGTCAATGGACTCTTCAAGCTTCATTAACGCTCTACAACGGTTCTTCTCAGTCAGGGGGCCGACGAAATGGATCAGAAGCGATTGTGGCACCAATTTCGTCGGGGCCTGTAAGGAGTTGCAGATGGACTCTGTGACCAGCGACAAGGAGGTGCAAGGATATCTCAGTGACAATATGTGTAAGTGGATCTTCAACCCACCACACTCTTCACACATGGGGGGCAGTTGGGAGCGGCTAATTGGACTGACAAGGCGTATCCTGGACTCTATGCTGTTGGAGGTCAGCCCAGCTAAGCTCACACAAGAGGTCCTGACTACATTCATGGCCGAGGTCTCTGCTATCCTCAACGCCCGTCCTCTGGTTCCTGTGTCCACAGACCCTGACTCCCCATTCATCCTGACACCAGCGACACTTCTCACACAGAAAGTCGGTGCCCTTCCTCCTCCCAAGGGTGAATTTGACAAGAAGGACGTCTATGGCAAGCAGTGGAGGCAGGTCCAAAGCCTCGCCAACAACTTTTGGCATTGATGGAGGATGGAGGACTGAGTACCTCCTCACTCTGCAGAGATGCAGGAAGTGGGAAAAGGAGAAACGGAATCTGAAAGAAGGGGATGTCATCCTCTTGAAAAATGATCAGTTGCAGAGAAACGACTGGCCCATGGGCATCATCGTCAAGACCTTCCCTAGCACAGACAGGAGGGTAAGGAAGGTGGAGATCAAGACTGCAAAGGATGGGTCAAGCAAGACCTTTCTGCGACCTGTCTCAGAGGTCGTCCTACTCCTCTCCCCAGAGACTGACTAGGGTTTATTGTTCTTTAACTCCCCTTGTTAAAGGTGGCATCTATTTAGATACCAGGCGGGGAGTGTTCTGGACTGAGTTCATTTCATGGGTAATTGGTGTGCTATTTCCTCCTCCTGGCACTAGGTGGTGTCTTGAATTCATGGTGGACAAGTGACACTTAGAGGAAGTCACCTTGAATCTTTGTTTTCAGTCAGACCAGTTCTGGGCATGGTAAATTGAGCAGCTGTCGAATCCAAACTCATCCTCTTTTGAAATCTCTTGTAGAAGCATTGTCTGAGTATTTTTGAAGGATATTGCTTGTATAAATATATGATGCTTATATATTTCAGCATATTTGGTAATTTCATTGAAGTAACAATTGTTGATTATTTGGCACCTCGTCTTTTCACGTATTAAGCTAGTTAGTAGGTTGCTAGGCTAGTTGTAGGCCATATGCTCGGATATGCATATAAGATATTGTAGCAGTTACATATTTTATGCTGATTGTGTTTTATTTTGTTTCTTTACTTTAGTTTTACACCTTTTGCATGCTATCAGGTTGAATAAATCTACCAAATCTGACCAGTGTGTTATGGGAGCCATCTGTCTGTCTAATTGAAGAAGGGGAACTCTTTAATGAGGGCAGAACACCTCACAAAAGTTAGAAGTGGACATCAAAGGGAAAACAAACTTACAGGGGAAAGTGTGGGGAATGGGCCCCTGAGCTGCTGAATGTGGTCTGTATCTTTCTCAGCTGTTTTTGACTGAAGTGACAGCCGCAGTGTGGAGTTGCCCCGTGGCAAAATGACACATCTAACCTCAGCTTTCCACCACACGGCCAGAGTCACGCAATATCCACAACCCTTCTACTTTCATCAAACCAACATCATCCTGACTCCACTAGGTTTTTTAGATGAATGCATCTGGGTGAAGAGTCAACTGACAGCATGGGCAGTGGGTGTGATCAGAGCTGTGTAGTTGCTGTAGTTATGTTGCATTACTAACACAGCTAACAATACGTATCAGTGACTATTAGAGTTGAGCATTTCTGTTCAGGCCAAAAATGTCAAAACTCAGTCAATACATGCTCGGTTTGCACTTCAGCAAGTTATCTTGACCACCTCTACATGCCTAAATGCATTGAGTTGTGGCCATGTGATTGGCTGATTAGCTATTTGCGTTAACAAGCAATTGAACCTAATTGTGTACCTAATAAAGTGGCTAGTGAGTGTATATTAACTTGGATAGTCATATGACAAACAACACAGCTGTGAAGAGTTAGTATTCCAGCGATCGAGATCTCTCATAAGATGATGAGGAGAGGTCTGGAGTCATGTGACCTTACTGAGGAGTCTGGGAAATGGAGTCTGAGTCCTGAAACAGAAGTGAAGGGAAGATCTCCTCGTGAGTCCACAACGGATTCTGAGTAATGCAGTTCTGATCCATATCCATATGATCTCTTCCCTGTTCTGCCCCCTTGTTTCTAGACTCCACCCTTGATTGTTTTCACCTGTGTCCTGTTAACCCTCATTTTTCTTGTAATTAAGACCTGTGATTTCCCTTGTTAGTTGCTGGTTTGTGTATGGTGTTTGTTTCTTCTGGCTTCCATTGTGTGTTTAGTCTGTATTCCTTTTTGTAATGTCTATCCCTTGATCTCTCTGTGTTGGCTCTTTGACCCAGGACTGTTTAGACCCTGAATATGGATCTACCCCTAATAAATATCACTTCTCTCAGTGTATGTGTCCGCCTCATCATCACTCCTCAACATTACACCTGAACATTTATTTGTAATGTTCATGTTTTTATTCATGTCTACTGATATTAAATTCATTATAGTCTTTTTAAATATAAGGCTCACACATTTGTTGTTGCTCTTAATGAAAAAAGTATTCAAATTTCAGTTTTGCCAAAATCTCCAGTTCTCAATATCAAATTTATGCTTTATGTCTATAGACTTGACCAAACTACATGCCAACATCAGGAGAAAGGAAAAACTGTGAGGTATTGACTGGTTGGTCAATTATAAGACACTCTGAAACAAAAGCCTGCCTGTGTTCTTTTGGCCATGGATTTGGACTTTGGATTTTTAGTAAAGAAGATAGCTCTATACAGAAACCTGGAAATCCAAAGAACCATTTGCATGATTAAAGGGTTCTTTCCATCCTGAAAGTTTTTTCAGACTGGAGGATATGCTGTAGATGGTTCTATATAGAACATTTTTTGAAAATATAGCACCCACAAGGTTCTCTTATTGTTACAATGTTAAGCTAGTTATAATAGAAGAACCATTTGGGGGCTACATAGAACCCTTTTCAGAAAGATTCTATGCAGCACCATTTACAGTTTACATTTACAGCATTGTGAAGGGTGCTGTATAGAACTAAACATAAGGCTTGATGACTTAACAATAGAACCCTTTTTTGGTGCTACATAAAACTATTTTTAAACAAGTTCTTTACAGAATCAAGTACAGCAGCTTTTACATCATAGAGAAGAACATTTTGTACATTCAAAATGGTTCTTTGATGTTCGCAGTTTAATTTATAAGCATTACCTTTCCTAAAGAAACCTTCAAGAGATTTTTCAACTAGTTAACCAGCTCTTCTTGTTTTTATAATATGTCTGGTTTTCACTACTCACAAACTACACACTTAAAAATGATAGTTCATCAAGGGTTCTTTAGTAAAGAAAGTTTGTATCTGTATAGAACTATGAATGCTAAAAGAGCTCTTTGCATGATTAAAGGGTTCTTTTCATCATGAAAGCATTCTTCAGATTGACGAAGAATGTGTTGTAGATGGTTTGTGTAGAACCTTTTTGATTAAATGATTAAATGACCCTTATTAGTCCCACAACAGGGAAATTTGACCTCCATATTTGACCCATCCATGCAGTGAAACACCCCACACACACACACACACACATTAGGGGACAGTGGGCACACTTGCCCGGAGTGGTGGGCAGCCCTATCTGCAGCGCCCAGGGAGCAGTTGGGGGTTGGGTGTCTTGCTCAAGGACACCTCAGTCATGGACTGTCGGCTCTGGGGATCGAACCAGTGACCTTCCGGTCACAAGGCCGGTTCCCTAACCTCCAGCCCATGACTGCCCCATAAAAGGCCAAAAGGCTTCTATATGGCACCAAAAAGGGTTCTTCTATGGGTACATTCTTGACCTTTTAATAATAGTAGAACCCATTTGGTGCTATAAAGAATCTTTTAAAAAAAGTTCTACATAGAACCATCTACAGCACGTTCTACATCAATCTGAAGATTTCACAAAGCAAAGATGCCTTTTTGGTGCTATATATAGAACCCTTTTCAAAAAGATTCTATATGGAACCATATACAACACATTCCCCATCATTCTGAAAAAACATTTCACCATGCAAAGAACCCTTTTTGGTGGTATGTATAGAACCCTTTTCAAAAATGTTCTATATGGAACCAAAGGCGGCACATTCTGCATCAAGATGCTTTCACAATGCAAAGAACCCTTTCTTCTTGTAAGGGGTTCTTTGAGTGCTCAATATAGAATTTCTTTACTAAAGAACCCTTGAAGAACCCTCTTTTTTAAGAGGGTACATAGAAGGTAGGTGCAACAAATAATCTGGACTTATAATGTACGATATGTTGTTTACTGTATGAACAATCCAAACTTTTCTATTCAGGGCTTTGGTCAAGGACAGTGTCAGCAGAGGAACAGCTGATGGCTCCATTAGAGAGGCCGTATCCAGATGGCCACCATGAAACAAAGACCTCTGCACTCATCCAGCCTTTAATGATCCGCCACCCACTCTGACCAGCTTCACACTGACACCTAAAGGGCTGTTATTTACAAAAAGGCATTTATTTTTTTTAATGAGAGAGGCACGGATTACCAGACCCTGAGAGAAGAAAAGAGTCACCGACCTGTTTGTGCTATAAGGATGACAACATGTGACGAAGAATGTAATTAAGACATCAGCGTTAATTGGGGTGCATTTGCTTTCTTATTCAAGGCAGCATCCACGTTGCCATGGCGCCGGACTCTGTGGCGATACCCTGCGTCGCTGAGCGTGATGATACAAATGCAAGAGGTAAACTGTCAAAAACAACCTCCACAATGCTGCCAGTCATAATCACCATCTTTCAGTCTCCTCCTGGACACAGAGCGACCTTTGAGGTCACCATGTCATCAAGCACAAATGAAAATATATTCAGCAGTGGTGGAGCAGAGGAGGAGGTGGTTTAAGAGGAAATTTAGTGTGGAAGTGGACAATCATACACAATCGTACGTTCAGAGACTATCCGATGAGTTTACCACTGCAGCTTTTTGTATTCAGTGTAGATGTTGCTATTCTGGGGATTTTACAGATTTCTTTGAAGGTCACATTTATGTACTAAAATAAGTCTTAATTTCTTTTTACATTGCAATATTGCACCTTCTTTTCATGCCTTAGACTTTGTTACAGTGCTTTTAAATTTGGTATATGTGAATGAACTCCTGATTGGCTGATTGTGTCTCATTCAATAAGCAATCCAGGCTGAAACACTCCTTATAACTTCAGTGTGAGGGAGCAGAGCTAAACAGAGGTAAGAGAACAAAAAAACATTAATTATAACATAAAAGTGTGCTCACACTTTCACATACACTGGAGTTGGTCCTGGAGATCTACCACCCTTGAGAATTCAAACCCAACACACCTGACTTCGATTATCAGATGCTCCTACACAATAAAGGTACCAGACTGGGGCAGGACTACCTTTATCACTGGGGTGGTACTCTCAAAGGTACATCTCAGTACCTTTAGTCAAGGAACATAACTGAACCATAATCCACTGAAATGAAATGTTCTAAGCTGTACTGACTCCACACGTGGAACAAATAGGAAAAGGAACATATAGGAACATTTTGCCTGGGAAAACTTATTTAAGGGCCACAGTCAGACCTTAAAACCACTGCTGTACCTTTCAGGGAACATTTGCACTGTTTGTACCTTGATGAATGAAAAATGTACCTCAACTGTTCCTTAATTTCTAATGGTGTAAAGGCCTTTGCTACCTGGATCATGTGTGTTGGACTGGGGTTGGAGCTAAACTCTGCAGGGTGGTAGATCTCCAGGACCAGGATTGAGGAGCTCTGACATTCGGCATAAATGAGACAAGCGAACAAACACATATTTGTGTTGTTAGAACAAAACTTTTCATCTCCAACATACAAGAGAAGGAAACATGTTCTGAACTTTTAATGAACAGTAATGCATTTTTTCTTTATTATTGGTAATTTTGGAGCATCTTTGTTTGTTCCTTATGAAAATTTTTATACAATGTGGGTTTGCAAAATTAATAAAAAATTTAACAAGAATGGAGAAGGTTTTGTTTGGATAGCAACAGTAATACAAACAGGGGTAACACTAATGGGAATTCCACTGATTAAAAAAAAATCCATAATTCAGTCGTTGATTAATTGATCTATGTGCGTTAAATTGAGAATGTGTTGTAGATGGTTCTATATAGAACCCTTTTTGAAAAGGGTTTCATGTGGCGCCAAAAAGGATTCTTCTATTGGCACATGCTTGACCATCTAACAATAGTAGAACCCTTTTTGGTGCTACCTAGAACCCTTTTCAAAAAGGGGTCTGTATAAAACCATCTCCAACACATTCTCCATCAATTTGAAGAACCCTTTCACAATGCAAATGACCCTTTACTCATGCATAGAGTTCTTTGAGTGGTCATGGTTCCATGGTCCCATTTTCTTTATTAAAGAACCCTTGAAGAACCATCCTTTTTAAGATTGTACATTAGCTCCAAACAACCAAACGTTAGACTCCAAGCATGTTGTAGCTGATCGACTGCATTTGGGGCATCGCTAGAGATTTATGGATTGGGGGGGCTAAGCCTTTACCAAGGGGGGCGAGGGGCATGGCCATCCCTCACCCATTCCCCACATCACCCCACATTTAAAGGCCCCAAAATGTCAGTTTATCATGAACCTTGAGCCTTTATGGTCAAGTTGGCACAGAGAAGATTTGGTTCCTCATCGTTTTAGAAGGACAAATCTTTTATGGCTTAAATATCACATCTGTCCACCTACACAGATCACAGATCAAACATATCTAGGTCGCATGATCATAGTCACATCTGACAGCACAAAAAGGATATTTTTGATCAATTATTTTTTAATTTAGTCCCAAAAATGAGGATGGATTAAGGGAACTGCATTTCTCCACATTTAGCATTTCATTTGAACTGAAAGCTTAAACACTCACTCACTTTTTTCTTGATCACTAACCTTTATCAGGCCTGCTTCTTCAGCCCTGCCAGTCTCCTTCAGCCCCTTTCGCTTCCTTGCCTGGGTTTAGTATTAATGCTATTTGTATTAAACTACTCAGATACTGTGTATATTTTATTTTTGGTCGAACTGTCACTCTGATGTGGTTCAGACCCTTAAGAGCCCTCCTTCCCCCAGGGCTTCTGGCTGTTACTCACAGAGCCTCAGGCTGATCTGATCTACATATCTGGACTCTGATCTACATTTCTACTGAACTACTGAATTTAAAGATTAGTGATGAAAATTAAATACACTATATGTCTAAAAGTAAACATTAACAATACGTGAATTCAGCCACTTTAATTTGCACACACTGGAGGATGCTCTGGAGCAGCCACACATGGGCCTGAGCTCACCATGCCTAGTGCCAGGCGTCAACTGGAGGGGGTATAAAGTGATGGAGCTCCATTCAGTACCTTTGGGATGAGTTGGCTGATCCAGAACTGGCCATCCAACTTCAGTACCTGATCTCACTAATGCTTTTGTGTCTGAATGCACTCAGGTCCTAACAACAATGTTCCAACATCTAGAGTAAAGCCTTCCCAGAAGAATAGAGGCTGTTACTGCAGCAAATGAGGATAAATTCACTATTAATACCATTCAGTTTAGAAGAAACACTGGGTGCTGGATGACACTACACCATATATGGCTGTTGTCGGAACAAAACCTCATATCTTTATTTTTGTCGTTTTTCAGTTTTTGACAAATTTTAAAAATGCCTGTTACCCTTTATGTTGTATCAAAATGTCATGATGAATAGACCAAAAGAAAAGGCCCAAAATAACCTGGAAAAACCTCAGGTTCCATTGACTTACATTAAAAGTAAAGCAAGTTTTTTCCTTCTCCTGTAAAGTTATCCTTTTGAGATATGAGGTTTTTCTTCAAACATATATATAAATATATAATATATATTGTTATATGTAGTAGTTATGTTCCAAAATGTAAATAGAATATATTGCAATATATTTTCAGTACATTAAATTTTAATATGATAGGCAGGTGGTGGGTAAGTCTGGCATAGAGGGTCACATGAGAAAAAACATTGCCGCACATTTAACACCTGCAGTTAGACCACTCAGGATAATGGACAGAGTGAGTGATGGACCCCCTTTCTCTGTCTCTCTCTCTCTCTCTCTCTCTCTCTCTCTCTCTCTCTCTCTCTCTCTCTCTCTCTCTCTCATGCTGCTGTGTGCACGACCCTGGAATCACTGCTAATTACCACACATTAGTCGCTCTTCACACAGCTGTGGGGGAGGCTTCCAGAGCACCCACACACACACATGCACACGCACACACACACACACACACACACACGCAAACACGCACGCATACACGCACTGTACTAACAGTTCATTCTCCCTCAGAATGCAGATGTGTATGTTAGCCTAAAATGCTACATCACTATTAATTATGTGCTGATTGCCTGGAAAGTGCTCTGAATTTAAAATCTTCAAACCCAGACAGTGCAGATGTCACACTGCGTTTAACTGTTGTGCTAAAGGGACTAAATTAAACTCATCTTTAACCCCTTAAATGGCCAGGGCTCACCGGCAGGCCCAAAGTTTTATTACACACTTCTACAGCCTAAAAGTAGCTCAGCTAGTTATATTAAAGTCCCTATAGTTACTGCATGATAGGCGTTAACATGTAATAAGCTTGAGATTTTAAAGGGGTAAACTGTAATGATCATGTTCATGATTACAGTACATGAGTTTTAAAACTTCATTACACAAACAGAAAACTCAACCTCAATTCTAAACAGAAACGTGCCAAGTTCTCTTGGGCCCAAGCTCATCCCATACGGTCAAACAGACAGTGGAAATGTGTGCTGTGGTCAGATGAGTCCATTTTCAGTTTGTTTTTAGCAAAAACAGGTGTTGAGTTTGCTGCACTTAAGACTTTTATCAGCGAAAGGTGCAAACGTCAACATCTGTCATGGTATAGTGGAGCATTCGTGTCCACACTATATGTGTATGTGTGTGAAGGTACCACTGATGCAGAGTCATATATTGGGATTTTAGAGAGACAAATGCTGCCATCAAGATGACGTCTTTACCCTGGACGTCCCTGCTAGTTTCAGCAAACGATGCTAGCACTCATTCTGCATGGGCTACAATGTTATGGCCTTGTAGACACCATGTGTGTGCTTGACTGGACTACCTGCAGTCCAGATCTGCCTCCCGTTGAAAATAGATGGTGCATCATGAAAATCAGACAACACCACCACAGACTGTTGAGCAGCTGAAATCTAGTATCAACCATGAATGGGTAAAAATTCCACATGCAAAACTGTTTTCTCAGTTCCCAAATGGTTCAAACTGTAAGTAAAAGGAAAGGTAATGTAAAACAATGGTAAACATGCTTTAGCCATTTTTTTGGAGTGTGTTAGCATAAAATTCTAAATTTCTTTACATATACAAAATATAATTATGCTGTTCAGTGAAAACATAGGAAATCTTTTCTTTGGACCATCACCAGCAACATCAGCTCCACAGACAGCCTACCGGACGACCTCATCACCTTCTACACCCGCTTCGAAACCTCCAGCACTAGCACCGGGAGGTTCACACACACACAGCCCACACAACCCCTGTCCCCACCTCTGTCAGTATGAACAGGCCAGGTCTGCAGAGCTCTGAGAAAGATCAACCCCTGCAAGGCACCAAGACCAGACAAGATTGCTGGGCGGGCCCTCAGAGCATGTGCGAACGAGCTGGCTAATGTACTGACCTCCATTTTCAATCTCTCTCTCAGCCAGAGCATTGCTCCCACCTGCTACAAAAGGACAGTCATTGTCCCCATTCCTAAGAAGAGCCCCCCCACCAGCCTGAATGACTACAGACCAGTAGCACTCACTCCAATCATTATGAATTGCTTTGAGAGAGTGGTGCTGGACAAGTCAGCATACCGGACACGCTGGACCCCCTGCAGTACGCCTACCGTCACAACAGATCCACCTCGGACGCAGCCGCTGCTGCCCTTCACTACTCCCTCTCCCACCTGGAAAACAAAGACTCCTACATCAGGATGCTCTTTGTTGACTACACTTCAGCCTTCAATACGGTCATCCCACACAAACTCACCCACAAACTCTCCACACTCGGCCTGCACCCCACCCTCTGTGACTGGCTTTTGGACTTTCTGACTGGCAGGCCCCAGTCTGTCAGGATCAGCAACAGGACTTCAGCCAGCATCACCACCTACATCGGCACTCCACAGGGCTGCGTCCTCAGCCCTATTCTCTACACCCTGTTCACCCATGACTGTGTCGCCTCCCACAAGGACAACATCATCCTGAAGTTTGCTGATGAGACACAACAGTGATAGGATGTATCACTGGTGGAGATGAAGCAGCCTACAGGAGGGAGGTGACCAGACTGGTGTCATGGTGTGATGATAACACCCTCATCCTCAACACGGACAAGACAAAGGAGCTGATAGTGGACATGAGGAAGGAGAGGAGACCTCATCGGCCACTTTTCATCCGGGAGCTCGAGGTGGAAAGGGTGAGCAGCTTTAAATACCTGGGTGTCCACATCAGTGAAGACCTCACATGGTCACTGAACACCAAGTAGCTAGTCAGAAAGGCTCAACAGCGGCTGTACTTCCTGAGGAGGCTGAGGATGTTTGGGATGTCTCCGGTGATCCTCAGCAACTTCTACAACTGCGTCATTGAGAGCCTCCTGACCAGCTGCATCACCGTGTGGTACGGCAGCTTGACCGTGATGGATCGTAAATGCCTACAGAGAGTGGTGAAGACTGCAGAGAAGATCACCAATTTTCCACTGCACTCTCTGCAGAACATTTACAACCATAGAGTCCAAATGAAGGCTGCCTCCATCAGCAAAGACCCCACCCACCCCCAGCATGGACTGTTCAAACCTCTGCCCTCAGGCCGGAGGTATAGGAGCATGATGTGCAAGACCTCCAGACTAAAGAACTCCTTCTTCCCCACCGCAATCAGAGTTCTGAATCAGAAATAACTATTCACACTTCGGTCTGGCAGACTTAGGTACAGACGCGTGATGTGTATCCCACTGGTAAAGAACTCTTTCCTCAGGAATAACCTGCAACTACTGTCACTTTAACTGTAGCACATGTTTACAATTGTACTATTGCACTTTACTACTCATTTCTGCTGCAGATAATCATGTTCCCGGCAAGGCACAGCACTATCCATCCATACCACTGTAATTTATACATTGCGCTATTTCTTGATTAATATATATGGTTGTATATATACTCTTTTGTATATTTAATGTTATATCTGGCATTCTTAGCGAGGAGCAAAGTAAGCTTTTCATTGTATATTTAAATAAATTTTAAAGTTATGTAACCCTGTCCTGCATGGTGTTGCCACATGGCAACACTTACTTTATCTTACTTTTACTGCATTTACTTCTGTGTTTGATTATTTAATTGTGGAAAAAGGGTCTTTTATTTTGAACAGACAAATGCTTCTTGAGATCACATGACCAGGAATTTTTAATATGATGTTGTTATTACCATACATTACAAATATCAATTGAAATTGTATTCATTTCCAATATTTGTAAATATTGGGTCATACATTTCACTCAGTATAAGTTGGATTTATACTTGTTTTCAATAAAAGGATGTTTTTTAGAGAAAAGCAAAATTTTATGGTGCTTTTTGTTATTTTAGATTTTATGGGGCTATGGTACGATTGCGCATTGTTGCCAAATGGCAAAAATTTACCAAGTAACCCAGTAATTCTTTTGGAAATATTTTTTTTCCAAAAATTTTCATTATTTAAGGCATTTCAAATAACAAAAAATACATTATTATTTAAACATGATCAAATGTTTTAATTTGTGCAAGGGTGGCTCTGTAGTCACAAACTGACCACTGATGTAAACCTAGAGGATGGAGTTCTCTAGGTTCTAGAAGTCGCATCACTGCTAGATTGACCACCTAAAATATCCAGACAAATGTTAACCGATCACAGATTCTTGTTTTTATTGGCTTTTTCAGAAAGTAAAATTTTAGAAAATTCTACAAAACTTTTCCTGAAATGGGATTTATATAACACCAACACAATTATTGACAAAAATATGGAAACTGAAACAGAAACCAAGTTGATGTTCTATGTCAATCTGGAAATGATGTAAATTATGTATGTAAATCCAATGCATCACTTCTTCCACTTTGGCTAAATCTTCCCAAAACTGCATTAGCTGCTGGTGAAGTGCTTTCTTTGAGACACTTGGACTGAAAAGCTGAAGGTTCAGTGATGCTAGATGCTTGGGCATCATGTGGCCTCTCAAGCTGCAGGTAATGAAGTGATCCTCCAGATCACTCCAGTCGCTTCTTCTACAGGGATTTAAAGGCAGCTGTTGATGTGTCTTCTTCTACATCTGCACTACAAACAGAGGAACAAAGCCTCTGGAGGACCCTTCAGAATGACTGAAGAAAGTAATGCACTGTTGATTTATTGATTCGGATGTGGGCGTCATTTCCATACGAATAAATTATGCTGCATCAACACACATTTGTTTTATTGTCATTGGCTTTCATTTTACTTATGCCAATAACTGTGTTGATGTATGTCATTAATGTGAAAATTATGTATACAAGTGAATATAATACATAACTTCTTTCCTTTTTTGAAGATGGTTTCTTAATGTGTCTCCTTTTGCAAGAAGCTGTGAGAATGAAATATTATGAACCTTGCTTGGTTGGAAAGTCACTGGCCACTTTATTAGGAACCCCTCTCCTGTAGCTCCACCTTGCTGGTGTGCAGTTAGTGACTGTAGCTCATCTGTCTATGCACAGTTTTCACTCCATCCTCTAGGTTTTCATCAGTGGTCAGTTTGTGACTACAGAGCCACCCTTGTCTGGATATTTTAGGTGGTCAACCTAGCAGTGACACTGACGTCTGTGAAACTCCAGCAATGTTGCTGTGTCTGATACACTCTTACCTGCACCACAAATACTACCATATCAGTGTCACTGCTGAGCTGAGAATAAACCACCACCCAAATAATGTCTGGACAACAACATTCCTGTGTTCAGAGACTGACCAGTGATGAATGAGATGGAAAGGAACTGATAAACTGTGCAGCAATAGATAAGCTACGGTCTGTAATTGAATAAAAGAAAGGCCTATAAAGTAGGTGTTTCTAACAAAGTGGCCAGTGAGTGGAAGCAGAAGGTAGGCGTTTCTATTAAAGTGGCCAGTGAGTGGAAGCACAAGGCAGGTGTTTCTAATAAACTGGCCAGTGAGAGGAAGCACAAGGTAGGTGTTTCTAATAAAGTGGACAGTGAGTTGAAGCACAAGGTAGGTGTTTCTAATAAAGTGGCCAGTGAGTGAAGGTACAAGGCAGGTGTTTCTAATAAAGTGGCCAATGAGAGGAAGCATAAGGTAGGTGTTTCTAATAAAGTGGCCAGTGAGTGAAGGTACAAGGCAGGTGTTTCTAATAAAGTGGCCAATGAGAGGAAGCATAAGGTAGGTGTTTGTCAAAGTGGCCATAGTACATTTTATGTACTCATACATTTGAACATATGTTTAGTGTTTTTGAGTGAATGTAATGGATGGCACCTTCTCAGGCTGTAGGTCATTGCTGTCCAGCTGAGACTGTGATATGATAATGACCTCAGGACCTCCAGGCTGGGCATCACTACAGAGTGGACTACACTCCTGACACAGTGTTGGAAGTATAACATTTGCCATTTTATGAAATGCAAGGTTTTGTTCCAAGAGATTCAGACATGTTGGATGTAATTGGATGGTTTTGTCATCTGTTCAAAGCAATTTTTGCATCAGATTTGCAGCAAACAAGTTAAGTTAGGATAGAAAAAGCTGAAGGTTCATAGATGTATCCTCAAGGATGATGTGACAACTCAGCCTGGGGAATGAAGTGGGTGAGATGCACAACAGTCAGACCTTACGGCCATTTTTTGAAATATGCCATATGCACATCCTTCCTTTCTCTGACATTGAAGTTCATTTTAAATCATTGATTTTAAATCATTGAGAGGAACCAAGACTGGACAGGAAAATGTCCATAAGAACAAAAGGAGGGCCCGCTGACTGGAACCAGAATGCAAATACAAACTCACTAAGTGACGGTCCAAGAAGACCCTTGTTAACACTAAGACCATATAGAAGAGCCACTGAGAGGAACCAAGACTCTTAGAAGAACTAAGAACATGAGGAAGAACCACTGAGAGAGGCCAACATATAAATGGCGAAAAAACGGCAAAAAAACCAACGAGAAGAACCAAGACTCAGCAAGAAAAACTCTCTAAGAACGTGAGGAAAAAACACTGAGAGGAACCAAAACACAAATAGAGAAATTCAACGAAAACTTTAGGAAGAACCAGTAAGAGCACCCACGACTCAAAAGGGAATAACTTTCTAAGAACATGAGGCAGAGCCACTGAGAGGAACCCACTCTACAAAGGAACATCTTTGAGCAAGAGGAAGAGTCACTGAGAGGAACCAAACCTTCAAAAGGTGAATGTCTAAGAAAATGAGGAAGACCTAGTTAGAGGAACCAACACGCAAAGGGAAAAACTCCCTAAGAGCAAGAGGAAGAACCACTGAAAGGAACCAAAATGCAAATGGAGAAACTGACTAAGAACCAGTGAGAGGAACCAAAACTCCAAAGGTGAATCTGTCTAGGAATATGAGGAAGAACTACTAAGAGGAACCAAAACTCAAGTCTTCTACATTCCTCAGTTACAGACACTGAAGCCTCTGTCACCCTCAGACTGTCATACCACAGCTCAGCTATAACACCTCACTAATTCTCACTAAATGCTGTATTCCATATATGGCGGTGTATGTAGCGGAATTTTGATGAATGTGTGGGAATGTGTAAATGCAGATACTTCATCAAACATCTGACTGCTCAGCTCCTCTCTTCACATCCTTCCTCACAAATTATGCCTTACATAACTCAACTCACTGCTGCACAGTGTTGTAAACCCTGACTGAGGAGCGTCTCTACGCTGCACCATTGCCTCCATCTGTTGGAAAGAAAGTGCATAACATTTTAAACAGTCAACTGGAAAAAATATATTATTTTGCATGTGATAAATGGAAATATGTTCTCACTCATGCTTGTCTGACTTTATGACTGGTATTACAAACTTCTTTTAGCATATGCTGTCATCATGTAGAGAGATGAGAACAAAATGCTTGTCTGACTGAAAGCAGATTGCAATATGTTGCTACAATTTGGAGGGATTTTTCATGTTGTGCTATTATTAATAACCTAAATTTTGCATTCACCTTAAAAAATGGCTGCTCTAGTGGACACTGATGAGACGATGAAATGAACTGCAGCTGTCTGGCTGCGTTCAAGGGAATAAAAACGACAAAATCAGAGGGAAAAACAATGAAAAGCTGCAGAGGAAGAGGACTGAGTCTAAATGTATCATCACCACAGCCATCCCAGCCATCTTGATAAAGAAATAATGTCAGGAAATCTCAGGAGTCAGTGCACTTTTTGGCAGTTAATATTAAATAAATTGTTAACAATGTACACTATGAAGCCCCCTGGTGGCCCTAAGCAACTGCTTACATCCCTTAAAGCTAAACTGCAGTGAGCCTAGTGTCCAAAAAGCATTTTAGAGTTAAGATCAACTTAAAAGGTAGAGAGATTGCTCATACTGAGGCTCACTCTCCCCTTTAGGAAGCACACTGGTGCCAATACTCAGCCCTGATCAGTTAAATCGAACCAATTGATGTAAGTTTTTAATGCAACAGCACAACTGTGGTGATAAAAGTCTGCTTCAGGCTGTAGAGTAATAACATTGTACATAACTTTCTTTGACACATTTTGTTTTTGAGCAAAGTTAATACATTTTATATGCAAGCAGCCTAATATTAATCAGCTTACTCTTAACTGTAACACACTGAGGGGCTAAATGCTAAAAAAGACTGATAAAATGATGTAATCACAGTGAATTCATTCTAATTCTGTGTTGTTTGAACCAGACAAGCATATTTGTGCATATGCCACTTTATATGGGGAGATATGGAGTTCTTTTATTGTCTATTTTGTGGGGGGGGTCTTAGTATTAACAGCATGTTTAACTTACCCCACCGTGTGGAAGCTGTACTTTCACCTGGCTTGCTGATTGCAAAAGTTCGGCCACCCCTGTACAGAGAACATGCATCTGCACATTTTAATGGACAATTAACGTTCATTTGCTGAATTTTACAAAGTGGGAAATAAATAATAAAAAAAACAAATCATGTCATTGGACCACAGGTGTTGGGACTTGTAGATAACTGTATACTTAATTCATTCATCGTTTAAGCCACCTATCCTCCCGGGTCGTGAGGGGTGCTGGGGCCTATCCCAGCGGTCATTGACTGGAAGGCTCAAAGTACCCTGAACAAGTCACTAGTCCATTGCAGGGCAGACACACAGCCATTACACATCTGAGGGCAATTTAGTATCTTTAATGCACCTGATTGCATGTCTTGGAAATGTGGGAAGAAGCCCACGCAGATATGGGGAGAACATCCAAACTCCACATGAGAAAGACTCTGGCCACCTGACTGGGGTCAATCAAACCCAGGCCAGTCTTGCTGTGAGGCAACAGTGCTCAGCTCAACCCAGTAATCAAAAACATGGAGTGGTCACTTTATTAGGTACAGTTCAATTGCTTGTTAGCACAAATAGCTAATCAGCCAATCACATGGCCGCAGCTCAATGCATTTAGGCATGTAGAGGTGGTCAAGACAACTTGCTGAAGTGCAAACCGAGCATCAAAATGGGGAAGAAAGGTGTTTTAACTGACTTTGAACGTGGCGTGGTTGTTGGTGCCAGACGGGCTGGTCTGAGTATTTCAGAAACTGCTGATCTTCTGGGATTTTCACACACAACCATCTCTAGGGTTTACAGAGAACAGTCAGAAAAAGAGGAAATATCCAGTGAGCGGTCAGTTGTGTGGACAAAAATGCCTTGTTGATGTGAGAGGTCAGAGGAGAATGGGCAGACTGGTTTGAGATGATAGAAAGACAGCAGTAACTCAAATAACCAACCAAAATCTCTGAGGAATGTTTCCAACACCTTGTTGAAAGTATGTCACGAAGAATTAAGACAGTTCTGAAGGCAAACCAACCTTTCACTAGCAAGGTGTACCTAATAAAGTAGCCGGTGAGTGTATTTCTGTCAACAAATGACTATGGCCTTGTTCAGACTGCCAGACAAAATCAGATTTTTGGCATATTCAGATTGTTTTTTGATAGTCTGGACAGCAACACATGAAATCCAATTTTCACAAATCAGATCCAAACCGCATTTGGAGAGGATTTGAAATGTGATTCCAGTCAGATTCTTACAGATGCCTCTCAGTCTAGACACTCTTGAACGTAGCCTGAGCCACTTTATATACTTGCAAGCTAATACAGAACCTAGAGTTTGGACCACAGCATGCTGTGGTGTGGGAAGAGACTGCATGGTCATCAGAAGGGGAGAAAACTCTGAGAACTTGGGCTGGTAGAGACAGATAAAAGGACAGGGAGGAAATGGATAGATGTGAGAACGCCAGGAAACAGAAGGTCAAAACTGAAGACGTTTGAGGAGGAACTTCAGGTGTGGTCTTCCTCTCAAACTTTCATATTTCATTTGCCTCAAAAATCGGGAGTTATAACTTAAAAACTTGCTGGAGAATGTGAGTAACAATAACCTCAAACCTCTGAAAGTTAAAATATATTACGGCCGTAAGGCAGTATCATTTATTTCTAATGAAAATGTAGGCAGGCTCTATCAGCACCACCTAGCATGGAGCTGCACTCTGCAATCATCGTTTCAATGGTTTCAATCACAGTCCAGGATGATTGTATTCTCTGTATTTTCTCAAACTCCAGCTTGTTCTGTCCTGCAGGTCATATTCCCTTACATTTGACTGTGGATCTGTTAACTTCACTGGAACTGCTTATTTAACCCCGCTTCACAGTAGTCATGAGGTGTAATTTCTGTGGGGTATGGAGGTCTCTACATTGTGCTTAGGCATTGTTTCCTTCTATAACGTTGATGGAATATATTTCAGTGGAAATGTGTATGACTTACAAAATCAGAGGTGAACTGGATTTTTATCTTTGTAGGTGAGCAAGAAAGTCAGCTTTTATAGAAGTGTTTTCTTGTGTTTAAACGCTCTTTATTGTGTCTGTTTTACAGTATAGTTTGATATAAAAAGTAAGTAGTAAGTAAATTTTATTTGTACAGCACATTTAAAACCAAAAAGGATTTCTACCTTCCAAACACCGCCACCGTACATGAACACAACAGTGTACAGTCCTCAATCCACAGTTCTACCGTTTAATGGCTGCTAAATGCTAATCAATAAAAGTGTTTTAAGCTTGGTTTAAAAAATAAATGGCCACAGTTGGGCCAGGCCTAAAGTCACTTGAGAAACTTTTTCACTTTTTGTTTGAGAGGACACCGTGGAACAGTTAAAAATGATTGGGGCGCAGACCTTAATGATCTTGAGGGACCCATACATACAAAGCACATCTACAACACATGCACGTGCCTGACCATTCAGGCCATCAATGCCATTTAATACTGGATTCTGTAATGCACTGGGAGCCAGTGTGAGGATGCCAAAACTGGAGTAATGTGCTCTATTTTCTTCGTACCAGTTAACATTCTGCCTGCAGCATTTTGATCTAATTGTAGACAAGCAAGAGATGCTTTGGTAATTCTAAACTACAGTGCATTATAATAATTAATCCAACCTACTTTGACTTTTTCTGATCTGAATAGTTAGGAAATGATTTTCACCTGGAGATTATCCTAAGATGGAAGAAACTGGCCTTGACCACTGAATTTATTTGCTTTTAAGATTTTAATTCAGTATCAAAAAACGAGCCCAAGGTTTTTAACTTGTGTCTTTATAAAAGGGGTTAAAGAACCCAGATTTTCTTTCAAGCACTTGGCTCCTCTGTTTTTCCATCATTCAGTTGAAGAAAGCGCTGTGTTATCTGATTCTGAAAATCTATGATACCTTTACTGAGTCTTCCTATAGAGTAATAAGAAAGCTGCAGTTGTAGGTTTCGATGTCTTTGTCAGAGCAGGGGATTCTCACCCCTCCCTTTTCCCCACCCACTGCTCACTAGCAGCTCAACACAGAGTCACATTCCATCCAGAGAGCCAACAGTGTCCTAGTTCATCTGATAACTTGTTTGTTTTCCTAATGCAAATAATGTTTAACACCTGTTTGATTTGCACAAATTTCTCTTTTGTCCAGCTCTTTATTAAGTTTAATACTAGAGATAGATAGTTACTAGTTATATTTACTCTGTTACTCAAATGTATTTAAGTAACATGTGTGTTATTTTTGAGTAGTTTCAAATGAATATAGTTTTGTAGTTTTGCTACTCAATTGTAAATAGGTTTTACTCAATTAAATTTAGTTCCGAATTCACTTTTTGCAATTAATTCTGTTTTGTTCTCGACAGCATTTGTACTGCTCTGTGATTGGCCACATCTTTCACTTTTGAGGTTTGTCATTTTATTTCAGACCAAAAGGATCCAAAAAGAGAATCTAACAATATAACAACAGAAAGTCCAACAAAGTTCACTTTCTCTGCTGGATGTACGAAGAGATTCCTCTAAAGGTCTAGAAGATTCTCAGTACTTAAGTGGTTTTTGAATGGATACTTTTGAACTGTTTTCTGGAAAGATACTTTTACTTTCATTATTTCCTTGAAGTAACAATACTTTTACATGAGGGTTTAGGCTACTTGGCACATATCTGTTTGTAGGAATTGTTTGGCAAAAAGTTAGATTGACATGATTTCAACCAAAACATGTTTGGTGTCAAAATGTTGTAGTTTAGAACTGGAGCTGCTAGGCTAAAGGTGCTAGCAAACTCTGGAAGTCAATGGTCACCCAAGCCGTTTCTTTACATACAGCCTCAAAACCTCTCTTGGATGCATCCAGGTCAAAACCAGATCAATCATCCATCCTTCCATTTTCTAAGCCACTTCTCCGTCAGGGTCACGGGGGGATGCCGGAGCCTATCCCAGCAGTCTTCGGGCGGAAGGCAGGATACACCCTGGACAGGTCAAAAACAGGTCAATCAGTCAAGCTGATTTAGTTTAGAACACAGTATGACTCCCCATGAACTACAAAACATTTAAGCTAAAATTGGAACGGCATCATCATCATCATCCACATAACCTCCTTGTACTACTGCATCTTCAAACTCTGGGAGGTTATAGCACAGGGGTGTGTTGAAAAATAGTGCTAAAACATCTACGGGCAGTCTGGTATGTTATCACTAACTTCCTACTGATGTAGGCACATGCAAACATGTGGCATTTGGCAATAAACGACAAACCTAGCAAGAGAACCGTTCAGTAAAGTTATTGTGTGAAATATCCATATGAGTGATCAGTGTTGTCTGACCACCACAAGGAAAGTCTTCAGCAGAACAGTGTAAAACCGTTATTCCAGTTATTCCACGAGACTTACAGGTGAACCTTCTAAAAGACTAAGGTTGTTCCTTTTTTCTTGGTTTGTTGTGCTCACTTACTGTCATGCCATATGTAGCTAAAAGGTGGTCCTGCAAGGCACTGGTGGGTCCAGCATCCAACACTTTTATGTTTATATTCAGAGTAAAATTTGTGCAGAACATGTGGTTCTCACATTTGCAATCTGACATTCTGTTTATATTCTGAATACATTTGCTCAGCTTGTCCACCTGCATCGCTCTACAGCATGTCTGTGTCGCAAAGCCCCATCTTTGGTCATCTTCTGCGGTGTGACATCACACTATGCTCAGGTCAGAAGCGAGTCGTTATCCTAAATGTCTGCCTCTTCTTTTTGCTACACAGAGAAGATTTTTGTTCTTTTTATAGTTCATAATGAGCCATACAGTGTTCTAAACCACACTGACCTGTCTGTCACCTGCAGAATGAATTGGATGTGGTTTGACTTTCGTTGAGAGAAGCTTTTGGGATGCAATGGCAAACAGTTTGGGTGACTTGACGTCCAATGTTTGTTAGCAAGATTAGCTTAGAACCTAAAAATCAGAATGAAAGACCAAAATTTGAAGACCAAACATGTCTTCACTGATCAATTTCACTTGGGGCAAGTAAAAAATTAAGCAAATTTCATGTATTGCTTAGTTGTATTTGTTTAATGCATTTCATTAAGTTAATGGCTTTCAACCAAAACAGTCACACAAATAACATTATGATAAAAAAAAGCCTTCACCGTGAGAATCGAAGTGCTTCCTAGAAGAAAACATGATCAAAACTAATGAGATGAGTGCCAGAAGATCAACAGCTTAACATTGTTCTGGACAGATGTGGCCTATAGTTTCAGGTCACGTGTGTCAGGCTCCAGTCCACAAGACCAAAGCACTGCAGACTTCAGCACACTGCCTCATTAAAACACACCCAAATCAACTTATCAGGTAATTAGAAAGAAGTTCATAAACTGAATTTAGTGTGTTAGATGAGGATAAACACCAATCTCTATAGCATTTTGGCTCAGCAGTCCCCAGTTTGACAAGCCTGTTTTAGATGCTTTATTTTATATCCCATAATTTAATACAATTGATAGTGGTCCTGTTACTTTTATAAAATGACCAAAACATATTAGCTTTTACTTTCTGCATACTTTAAAATGTCTTAAGAAAAAAAAACAACAGAATACTCACTTTTTGATTAATAAGGTTATTTGTGTTTATAATATGACAAACAACAACATTTAGTTTTCCATCCATCCATCCATCTTCTAAGCCATTTCTCCCTCAGGGTCGCGGAGGGGTGCTGGAGCCTATCCCAGCGGTCATCGGGCAGAAGGCAGGATACACCCTGGACAAGTCACCAGTCCATCTTAGGGCATTTAGTTTTCAAGATTGAAAAAAAGTGAACAGTTGCTTTCATAAATAAAATAAAACCTATTAATTTCTCTTTTGCACCAGTCAAAAATAAAACTGTGCTAAATCTTAAACCTCTAAAACTAAAGTTTTTTTTTCATATTTCACTTAAACATATAAATATCGTAATGAGAAAGAAAAAAGAAGCTTTACTCGTCCAAAGCTTTACTTGTGATCCAAAGTCGAGGCCAAAGTTCAAAAAGACATGCAAAAACAAGATAAATGTAACAAAACACGGCCAGGCAAACAAATCCAAAAGGAAAAAACCACAGAAGTAAAGTCAGAACCAGAACAGCGTACAAACGCACAGGAAAGACGGCTCAGTATCTCTATGAGAGAAGAAATACATCACAAAGACTAACGCTAACATAAGGCCCGGCTTATAAACTAACACAGATCATGTGACACAATCAGTACTCAGGTGACACAGAACCCTGACAGGTGGTTTGTGGTGGTGTCATGGTCATGTGGTCCATCAGAGGCTTCTGGGAATTGGAGTCCACCAGAGTCAGAGGGATGTGTGAAAAATGTTATGTTGTAATTTGGAAACAAATTTGAAAAGGTTCTCCCAAAGTAGAAATCCTCTGATTTTTCAATTTTTCTGAAGATCACTTTAATGTAGTGGTGATAGGAACCAGGAGGTAAGTTGTGTACAACACAAATACAACCATTTTATTTACTTATTTTTATTTATTTTATTATCTAAAACCGGCTTAGAAAATGGATGGATGGATGGATGGATGGATGGATGGATGGAAGGATGGATGGATTATCTAAAACCACCATTGAACCTACACATGACTTCTCAGGTTATGTAATGTGATGATTAAAATAGTGGAACATAGAAAAAAATAAATAAAAACTTTATCTTACTATTTACCTGTATGTACCTCTCCATCCTGATGATATTTTATCCATCCATCCATCTTCTAAGCTGCTTCTCTTTCAGGGTGGGGGTTGGGGGGGGTGTGCTGGAGCCTATCCCAGTAGACATCAGGCAGAAGGCAGGATACACCCTGGACAGGTCACCAGTCCATCACAGGGCAGACAGACAAACACAGACAGTCACTCACACCCAGGGGCAATTTAGCATATCCAATTGGCCTGACTGCATGTCTTTGGACTGTGAGAGGAAACCAGAGAACCTGGAAGAAAGCCATGCAGACACAGGGAGAACACGCAAACTCCACACAGAGAGGACCCTGGTCACCCGAGCGGGGAATTGAACCCAGGCCCTCCTTACTGTGTGGCGACAGCGCTACCCACCACACCAATTCTAAGAACAAGCTATATTCTTGAAAATATGTTCTTAAACATTTTCTTAACCTTATAGTAGCCTCACACTTGTCTTAGGCTGTGAAAGTTGACAAGATGAGCATCTAAATTTATCTCAGAGGCTGCCATAGTTCACATTTCACACATCATATTTTCAAAGGAGGATTTTTTTCCCCTCTTTGCTGTTTCTTCCATCATCACCTCCAGTTCATGTTTGCTAACTTTACTCCTCTGAGTGGATTAATTCATGTAAATTTCACACAAATTCAGCATACATCCTGTGTCGTTTATGGTACAACGTAACACAGCTTACTGAAGAAAACAATGAAAATCTTAAGAAAATTATTAATAAGATTATCGTAAGAGAATATTTGGAACGTTTCTTTTTTTTTGAGAATTGCATTTAAGAACATTAAGAACCTTTTCACATTTATCTGAAGAAAGCTGTTGTGAATCTAGCTCCTGGTTCCTGTTATGTGATCCTCACCACCACTGTGAGCAATTCTGACTCAGCATGTTTCTCTAGAACAAAGCATTTCACACCAAGCCGCTCTGAATGACTCTGTTTACATCTCAACTAACCATTTAACTTTGCATAAAATATAAAAAAACAGGACATCTGAATCTTAGAGTCAGGTGTGTTGAATCTGAGTCTCAGCGAGGTGCATCTCTAAGACCAGGATTGGCCCTGCCTTAGATTATATCTAGAAGTGCCTACGTTCTGATCAAAAGTCCTGTCTTTAACTTCCATCTGAAGTTCAAGTTGAAATCAGTAAAAGCACTTATGAAAGGCCACCTAACACACCGCTCTTAATGGTGAGAGACGTCTTGAAATGAGGAATAACGGGTCGGAAAATTTTAACTTCAGACAGAAGGAGGTGAACCCATTTAGTCAATGAGTGACTGTAATGAGTCTGAAACAGGCGAGGCCTTTGTCAGACGGATGGATTGATGCTTTTTACATTTCTAACTGTCGTTCAGTCCGCTCTGCCAGCTGTTTTTTTTAGCATGACTCAAAAGTGCTCCATTTAAAGGCCCATTGCTTTAAATGCTCTGTATTTTAATGGCTGAGTGTCTAATCAGGAAAATGAACTCACTGACCTCAATAAGAAGAACCATAAGAGTCCTCTTAAATGCTCCAGGCTGAGACATTATGAGATTATTAAATGTACTGAGAGACAAGGTAAGCTTTCATAAGACGTTTGAGATAATAGATAATATAAAGTAATATACTTAAATATAATATATATATATATATATATATATATAAGTATATAATATATACTTAAATAAACTTAAATATAAAAGTTTTCTGCCTGTTTTAGTGCACATTTTCTATTTATTTAATTTATGCCATATATCTACTTGGTTATATCGCTGTTGTCAGAAGAAAACCTTATATCTCCAAAATGAGAAGTTTACAGGAGAAGGAAAAAACCTGCTTTACTGTTAATGTAAGTCAGTGGAACCAGACATTTTTCCATGTCATTTTGAGCTGTTTCTTTAAGTCCAATCATGAAATTTCCACACAATGTAAAGGACAAGAGGTATATTCAAATTATGTTAACAACTGAAAAACGTCAAAAATGGAGATCTTTCTTCTGACAACAGCGATATATATATATATATATATATATATATATATATATATATCTCAGAATCAGAATCCTTTATTGATCCCAGAGGGAAATTGCAGTTGTTACAGTTGCAACCATTTATGTAAAAGAATAAACATTTTAATAATTTAAAACAAAGATAAAGAGAAATTTGCAACATGTACATGAGATTTAAGTTCTTATGAATACAGTAAAGTGGCAGTGACTGTGATAATAAATATTCATAAATAAACATTTAGTACAAGGCAGTTCAAATTATTGTACCTGAGTTATTGTACACATAATTATTAAAATTACATATATGAACAGCTTGGTATTGAGTTTTTCACAGATGAACCACACTTTGTGAATCACACACTGAGGGAGGAGTTATAGAGTTTGATGGCCACAGGTAAGAATGACCTCCTGTGGCGCTCTGTGGTCATTTCAGTAGAATGAGTCTTGCGCTGAATGAGCTCCTGTGTCTCATCACCGTGTCGTAGAGTGGGTGGGAGCCATTGTCCATAATGGCCTGCAGCTCAGACAGTGTCCTCTTCTCCGACACTGCTGTCAGCGAGTCCAGCTCCACACCCACATCACTGGCCTTGTGGATCAGTTTGTTGAGTCTGTTGGCATCTGTCACCCTCAGCCTGCTTCCCCAGCATGCAACAGCAGAGGATAGCACTCGCCACCACAGACTCATAGAAGATCCTGAGCATAGTCCGGCAGATGTTAAAGGACCTCAGCCGCCTCAGAAAATAGAGACGGCTTTGGCCCTTCCTGTAGAGGGCGTCAGTGTTCTTAGCCCAGTCCAGTTTATTGTCAATATACACACCCAGATATTTGTAATCCTCCACAGTGTCCACACCGACCCCACTGATGGACACAGGGGTCACCAGTGCCTTGTCCCTCCTCAGGTCCACCATCAGTTCCTTTGTCTTTGTCACATTGAGTTGCAGGTGGTTCCGCTTGCACCATGCGACAAAGTCCCTCACCGTCGCCCTGTACTCTTCCTCATCACTCTTGTTGATACATCCAACTATTGCAGAGTCTTCAGTGGTCAGAAGTCTGTGGTGTAGAGAGTGAAGAGGAAGGGAGAGAGGACAGTTCCTTGTGGAACTCCAATGTTGCTGACCACTCTGTCCGACACACAGTGCTGCAGGCGTACACACTGCGATCTGCCAGTCAGGTAGTCAACAATCCAGGACACAAGGGGGCCATCTACTTACATCACTGTGAGCTTATCACCCAGAAGAGCAGGCCAGACGATGTTTGGGGCAGTCGTGGGCTGGAGGTTAGGGATCTGGCCCTGCTTGTTCAAGGACACCTAACCCCAATTGCTCCCCGGGCGCCATGGATAGGGCTGCCCACCGCTCCGGGCAAGTGCTCACTGCCCCCGAGTGTGTGTGTTCACTGGTGTGTATGTGGTGTTTCACTTCATGGATGGGTTAAATGCGGAGGTGGAATTTCCCCGGTTGTGGGATCAAAAAAGTATCACTTACTTACTTAAATGCACTGGAGAAGTCAAAAAACATGACCGTCACAGTGGTGACTGGCTTATCCATATAGCGTGTACTTGGTTGAGCAGGTAGATGATGGCGTCTTCAACTCCTAGGTGGGGCTGGTAGACAAACAGGATGTCTTCCACATCATAGGGACCCTCTGGAGACTCAGGCTCATGTTGAAAACGTGTTGCAGTACTCCACATAGCTGGGAGGCACAGGCTTTAAGCACCCTGGGGTGAACCATATCAGGGCCTGCAGTGTCAAATCTGTTAAAGAACAGATTTAGCTTGTTGGCCCCGTCTATGCTGCCCTCTATTCCTCTGTTGTTGCTGGACCTGAAGCTGGTGATGGTCCTCATTCAATTCCAAACCTCCCTCATGTTGTTCTGCTGGAGTTTCCACTCCAGCTTCCTCCTATATTTGTTCTTTGCCTCCTCGATAGCGGTCTTCAGTTCCCTCGGGATCGTCCTCACCAACTCTGAAGACCCTCTTCTTCTTGTTGAGGAGAGATTTAATGTTCTTTGTTACCCACGGCTTGTTGTTTGGGTAACATTTAACAGTCCTGGTTGGGACAGAGTAGTCCACACAGAAGTTAATGTAGTCCGTGATAATGTAGTCTGTGATGCACTCCAGTTCCAGCCAATTAGTAGCCTCAAAGCAATCCTGCAGTGCCTCGTATGTCTCCTCAGACCATCTACTCACTGCCCACGTGGTCACAGGTTGACTCTTCACCAGCGGCACATAACAGGGACTGAGGTTCACCATGTTGTGGTCTGACCTACCCAGAGGGGGGAGGGGGAAGCAGCAGTATGTGGCCTTAACATTAGCATACAGCAGGTCCAGTGTTCTTTCCTCTCTGCTGGGACAGTCCACATACTGAGTGAAGTTTGGTAGTGCCTTAGACATATTGACATGGTTAAAGTCGCCTCGTCAAATAAATAAACTATTAAAAAGATAGCACGCGCACTCTATATGTGTGTATATATATATATATATATATATATATATATATATATATATATATATATATATATACACTGCTCAAAAAAATAAAGAGAACACTTAAACAACACAATATAACTTCAAGTAAATCAAACTTCTGCAGGACCGCTGCAGGACCGCTACCTCTGACCTTTGTGCAAGGAGGAACAGGAGGAGCACTGCCAGAGCCCTGCAAAATGACCTCCAGCAGGCCACAAATGTGCATGTGTCTGCACAAACGGTTAGAAACCGACTCCATGAGGATGGTATGAGGGCCCGACGTCCACCTGTTTGGCAGTGGGTCAGTAATGGTGTGGGGTGGCATTTCTTTGGAGGGCCGCACAGCCCTCCATGTGCTCGCCAGAGGTAGCCTGACTGCCATTAGGTACCGAGAGGAGATCCTCAGACCCCTTGTGAGACCATATGCTGACCATCATTCAGATCTAGGATGTGTTATTTGAGTGTTCCCTTTATTTTTTTGAGCAGTGTATATATTTGTATTAAAGTTGTGCCATAGCTTTTATTAAGAACACATTTCATGCATTTTATTTTTGTTTCAATTCAGAAAAATAAACAGTAACTGTGGACCAAAATGTGCAGAAGTGTACAACAGTTATAAATAATATTTAAAAAGATTTGAACATGAAACTAATTTGAAAGAAGTTAAGGCCTATATCTGCTTATTTTAGAGTGGAGTTTTTATTTGAATGTTTATTCGTCTGTTTTAAAGACCTGTAGTAGCTGCACTGTTTACGTTAACAGCGTATTTCATTGCCACTCCTCAGCGACTATGCCCCCTTTGGAGGTGCGTCACTGACACAAGCAGGTTGAAGTGCAAAGAGGGAAAGTGCACAGAGCTGTGGACCATTTCTGAGCAAGAAAAACCTCCTAATATTGTTTTGTAAACAAAAAAAAGTAATGATGTCAGTAGTGGGCTGCTACAATATTTGATCTCTCAACACATTATGATATGTCATGACATGCTCTGTTTGATGTAAATGATCAAAACAATTCATATGAATATAATGGCAAATAAATTTGTATGACATCACTGTTCGTATCACAAATACGTTACACCACAACACTGATCTGCAGAGGATGTGTTAAGTAGTTACACTTAAGAAATCAACTAAATGTATCATTGGAGTAGGGGTGACCAAACCTCTGCATACACTTGAACATATTAAGTTTGCAAGTCTCATATAGTCATATTTTATTCACAATAGAACACAGAACACATATTTGTTATTTGTATGATGTTGAAAGTGATACATTTTTGCATTTCATGAAAAAAACATTCTCATTTAGAACTTGATGGCAGCAACACATCTCAAAAAAGTTGGGAAAGGGCCATGTCTACCATTGTGTAGCATCCCCTCTTCCTTTAACAACAGTTGGTAAACATCTGGGAAGTGAGGACTCCAACTGCTGAAGTTTTGGGAGAGGAATGTTGTCCCGTTCTTGTCTGATGTAGGATTCCAGCTGCTCAACAGTCTATGCCAGATTTTTCATTTCATGAGGTGGCAAAAGTTTTCTGTTGGTGACAGGTCTGGACTGCAGGCAGGCCACTTCAGCACCTGGACTCTTCTGCAAACCCATGCTATTGTGATGGATGCAGTATGTAGTTTAGCACTGACTTGCTGAAATATGCAAAGCCTTTCCTGAAATAGATGCTGTCTGGATGGCAGCATATGTTGCCAAAGCCTGTGTATTTCATTCAGCATTAATGGTGCCTTCACAGATGTGCAAGAAAATCATACCATGTGCACTAATGCACCCCTTTACCATCATGAATACTGGCTTTTGAACTGCGTGCTAAGAACAAGCTGATGGGTCTTTAGCCTGGTGGACAGTGTCCGTGATTTCCGAAAAGAATTTCAAATTTTGATTCATCAGAACACAGGACACTTTTCCACTTTTCCTCAGTCCATTTTGAGCTTTGGCCCAGAGAAGGTGGCAGCATTTCTGGATCGTGTTGACATATGGCATCTTCTTTGCATGATACATCTTTAACTTACATTTGTGGATTGTACAGTGAACGGTTTTCTATTATATTGCACTCTTAAAATGGTTCTTCACTAGTTCTTTAGCAAAGAAAAAGGTTCTGCATATAACCATAAATACTCAAAGAACCCTTTGCATGATTTTAGGGTTCTTTGCAACATTAAAGCATTCTTCAGATTCATGGAGAATGTGCTATTGATAATTCTATATAGCAAATTTTTGAAAATGGTTCTAGATAGCACCCAAAAGTGTTATTCTATTGTTTTGATGTCAAGTTTGTAACATTGGAAGAACCCTTTCTACAGTATATAGCAACAAAAAGGGTTATTTTATTATTACAGGCTTGATGTCATAAAAATAGAAGAACCTTCACTGCTGTTATTGTTTGCTATCCGGTGTCAACCAGAGGAGGATGGGTTCCCCTTTTGAGTCTTGGTTCCTCTCAAGGTTTCTTCCTCTTGTTCTTAGGGAGTTTTCCTTTGCCACTGTCGCCACTGGCGACGCTCATGGGGGCTTGGACCCAGATTTTCGGTGAAGGTGCTTTGTGACAACACCTGATGTAAAAAGTGCTATATAAATAAGCTTTGACTTGACCATTTTGGTGCTACATTGAACCCTTTTCAAAAACACTGCATAGAATCATCTATATCCCGCTCTCCTTCAGTCTGAAAAACCCTTTAATGTGCAAACATCCCTCTAATCATACCAAGGGTTCTTTCAGTGTTCATGATCCTATATAGAACTTATTTCTTTACTAAAGAACCCTTGAAGAACCATGATTTTTGAAGTGTGTGCATTATATTGTATTGTATGTTAGTATAAATGCATCTTATCAGACCACCTTTGATATGTATGTCTGTATGTATGTATGTCTGTATGTCTGTATATATTTATTTATTTATTCTCACTTTATTTGGATGGTCCACTATAGTCCTCTATAGATTATCTACAGGTGCTCAAATTCTTTAGGATTTGGACCAAGTTTAGGGTTGGGATTAGGCTTTGGGTTGAGGTTAAGGTTAGTCTTGGGATTAGAGCAGGCTTAGAGGACAAGAAAACTGTGGTCAATTTAGTAGATACGTAGTTGAATATAAATTCAAAGTATAATGAGTATCTAGAAAGTTTCTAAAGTGGACTATCCAAATAAAGTGTTGCCATTTATTTATTTAATTTAAACTTCTTGAACGTGTGCTTTTTTTCGCAACCTTGTTTCCATTTCGACCAAGAGATGTCACTGTTGTCTGCGCAAAAATTGTATGTGTACAGTCTGGGCCCTTCGCTCTGAACGAGATCTCAAACACCCCATCTTCACTACATGGTCAGCTTCATTCAACGTTCTCAGCTGCGCTAATTTGTGTCCACTGATGTTTGCCCTCAAAAAGCATTCCGATTCTGCTTTGTTTGTGTTTTCATTTGACATTCCAGTGATCAGAGAGTATTGCTCTATTTGTCTAATAAGTGCTGCTTTTCATTGCTTTGTGGGTGCAGTATCCAGTATCCTGGTGGACACAGAGGTGCTTATGCATATTTATGCGTATCACATTTTGACTCTGGTCTTCCAAGGGCAGCAGTGTCTCTTATTAATACTGCATATTTTTATTCTCTGTACATACAGATGTCTAAATACGTGTGCAGTATTCATATCTAAACTGAAAGCTAGCTGCAGGCCTGCTGATGTCCGTCTGTCTGATTTGCAATTTGTGCAGCATCTTCAGTAAATCTGTTCTTGAACTCCTTATTCCAGCTTCAGCAACCCATATCAATGGTCTGCCCACAAATACATTCCACCAGTGCATCTGTCTAGTTTCTATTTGTTACAGCACAATCCAGCTCAGTAGGAAAACATGTTAGACCGGAAATTCCAAGCTACGTAGAGGTGCTAAACAATGCACTACAATTTCACAGTTGAACTCTCTATACTTTGCCCACTAATACGTGCTTCCAGATGTGGGACAAGCTCAACAGACCATTGACAAAATGGTCAATGGTCCTGCTCTAAATAATGAGAAATTATAGAGCACTTTGGTTATATTGAACCAATATGGACTTGGTTGTAGTAGCTAACTGAAAGTGAGGTGGTTGGAAACAATGCCATTAAATTCGCCATTATGCTGACTTTATTATATAACTTTGCTTTTATAACTAACTATAATTATAAAACCTAATTGCACAAACATGACAAAATACACTCATGAAGATGGTTCCTCAAGGTTTCTCTAGTAAAGAAAATGATTTTACATGGAACCTTTTTGAAAAGGGATCTATTTAACACCAAAAAGGGTTCTTTTATTACTATAGGCTTGACATCATAACAATAGAAGAACCCTTTCTATTCAAAATGGTTCTGTATAGAACCATCTACAACACATTCTCTACCAAGCTGAAGAATCTGTGAATGATGGAAAGAACCCTTTTATCATGAATCAGAATCAGAATCCGAATCCTTTATTGATCCCAGAGGGAAATTGCAGTTGTTACAGTTGCAACCATTTATGTAAAAGAATAAACACTTTAATAATTTAAAACAAAGATAAAGAGAAATTTGCAACATGCACATGAGATTTAAGTTCTTACGAATACAGTAAAGTGGCGATGACTGTGATAATAAATATGAGACATACTGTATAAAGCAGTTCAGATTGTTGCACCTCTGAGTTAATGCATGTGTAATTATTAATATTACACATATGAAGAGTTTGGTATTGAGTTTTTCACAGATGAACCACACTTTGTGAATCACACACTGAGGGAGGAGTTATAGAGTTTGATGGCCACAGGTAAGAATGACCTCCTGTGGTGCTCTGTGGTCATTTCAGTAGAATGAGTCTTGCACTGAATGAGCTCCTGTGTCTCATCACCGTGTCGTAGAGTGGTTGGGAGCCATAATCCAATGCAAAGGGTTATTTAAATATTCATGGTTCGATGTAGAAACATTTTATGTACTAAAGTACTTTCTAAGTAAAAAAAAACACAGTATAGTGCATTTGAGACAGTTTGCCAGTCAAGATGTTACAATAAATAAATTGAATGTATGTTGTCTGTAGGAGTGTTAGAGTTATGTACTTTCACATGCGTACAAAATAAGTATGTTCGGAAGATAATAACATACTCTAATGTTTGATACTTTGTCAAATTTAGTTCTGTGCTAGAGTTTCCACACATATCTGGATATTTACAAAAAAAGGAGAAGAACTCCATCCAAACTTGAATGCCAGAAATATTCACATGAGCAAGCCAGGGCAGTAGAGGGCGATAACACCTCATGAAATTAGAAGCCATAAGCCTTAAGAAGAACCCTATGATCATGTGCACTGTACAAAAATCAGAGTGCGCCATGAAGCTAAAGCAGAGAGTTTCTACCAAAGTGACAATGGCATGACACAAAACAGCAGGCTGTGACCTGCAGGTCACTCTGTAGTTCCATATTTCACACAGATTCAAAGTCCAATTTTTGCCACAAAACAAAAGCTTACAATTAAAGGAAACCTGGTTGTTTATGTTACCTTGACCAAGCAATTTTCTCTGAAACATCCGCAGAGTAAAAGCCCATCTATTTTTATTCGCTTTTCACCCCATTTGAATTATGGAGTTAGGACTTTTTCAAATCTGACTTTGATTAATGATCAGGCCACAGATCTTTAGAATCACTGAGCAATTTATGATATTTGCAGTTGAGTTGATATAATTTCCAAGTGAGCAGTATAAATATGAACATGTTACCAGCCCCCAAATTACCAAGCACACAAAAACCCACTCGTCAGCCTTATTTCACTTTTGCATGCTCGATAAATGAAAACAGCTACAGGCGTGCATGAGTTCTGGTCTGAAATTAGAGACTAAAGTGACTGAAAATAGCATTGATATTGTGGATGGGAGGCCAAAATGAAGAGAAACTAATACTAATATCAGTGTGTGTCTGAGCTGTTGGAGCTTCACTGCTGCAGCTCACGCTGCAGAGTTATAATGGATTCACTCTTATTGAAGTGGAGAACTTCTGCTCAGTGGTCGCATCTTCTTCCCCAACTGAAGGGAACTATCTTCCAGTGATGGTCAGAAACTCTATGACCCCCTCTTTCAATTGGATTGTGATTGGTTCCTAGGCACCTCATGGTTGTAAAAATGTGGCGCTTTGAAATCAGATGAATCTTTTTGAATCACCCTGTATAGTCAGGCCAATGGGTGTATAAATCAACTGGCTGGACTGCATGTCTTTGGACTGTGTGAGGAAACCCACACAGACTTGGAGAGAACATGCAAACTCCACACTGGGCACCCTGTCAGAGAATCAAACTTGGGCCTTTCTTGCTGTGAGGCAGTAGCGCTTGTGGAGATATTCGCCATCACTGCGCAGCAGCACTCGCGTTTTACTTAGGCTACACAGTAAATAACTTTATCGACTAGCTTAGCTAAGAGAAACACACGACAACCATCTTCTCTGTTGGCTGGCACAACTTCAACTGCATGACTCAGCCGTTTATTCAAAACATAAAGCATGGTGGTGGTGCACGCGGGCACTGACGTCATCACGTCATACATGTCTAATTGGATGCTGATCAACATGGCTTTGCCCTAATAGCAAACATGCTTAACAGCGCTACCCACTGTGCAACCATGCCGCCCTATTGCTTCATACACTATCACTATCACATTATACTTACTTGTACTTTTCTTAAGTATGTTTCGATCAATTTGCTGTATACTTGTAAGTATTGTAAGTAATAAAAAATTGTTTCATATATATGATAAGCACATAAAAGTATACTGAGAGCATGCTCACTTATTTTAGTTTTAAAGAAGTATACTAATAGCACACTTGAATGAACTTCTTTTTTGTAAGGGATGTGGATTAGGCCTTAGATAAAATGTGTTTTTTGCCAGGCTTCGGCTTGTCCAGCCCAGCAACAGATATAGTTTCTACAAAATGATGCATTTGTGCGCAGAGAATGATTATAGATTAAGTCATATTTTGGTGTTTTCCCCACTTGAGCATACAAGATTCAACTCATGAAGGGCTTTATAATGAGATGTTTGAGTTGAATCAGGTGCTTGAACAGGGAAAACTGTACAGCCTCCACACACAGAGGAACACTGCTCATTTCAGCCTAAAACAGAGCTCTCCTCATGCAGCCGTTCCCCGATCTTATTACGTTTAATACTATTGCTGCTTTGAGATTTTCTCTTTTTCTCAACAAAGCTGTACTGAGTGACCTTCTGCTTCTTGGTCATCTGATTGGATAGTCTTGGTGAGGCTCCACAGAGATCATATCTAAAACTAGTTAGGCAGTCCCGGATGAAAAAGAGCACTAGAAAGGTCATCATAGCCCAATCATATCTGCTAACACACTTTGAATGGATCTTTTTTCCGGATTGATTCGACTTGCATTTGTTCAGCTTTGGCGATTGATGAATATGCATCACCCTAATGAATAAACAAATAACAGCATGAATGAGTGAAAGCACTGACATATAAAATTCCCATTTCTGTCATGACCTCTAATCAAATTGATCCAAGACGGTATCCAGACATAAATTGTAGCATTTGGAAAAGGGGGTTGGGGGTAGGTGGTAAGGGAGAGGGGATAAAAAAAGTCAAGCAGCCCTGAAGCAGCCTAATACATTTACAATGGATGAGTAGACGTCCTGTTGAACGAGCCACGGACAAGATGCCATGAAGAGAAAAATATTAAGACTAATGTTCCCTGGGCTGCCGTCTTGCACATGCCAATAGTCGGAGGCAGGGCCATGCATCCTGGGCCCAATTGAGCCCAGCGGCGCTTTCCCAGCTCCGGTGTGACTCAGGGCTCAATACTAGGTCCTGCTCCATCACTGCCAGTCCCTAATTAGATCAACACTAACCTCCCCCTCAACAACAGCTCCCATACATCAGGCCCTTTCACATGGCATTTCCGTCCATTTGCTCCATTAATGTGGCCAGGGCAGACCGTCTACTCTGGACGATGCTGCCTGCTGGCCACCCTCGCTAAATCCACAGTGAACGTGTGCATTAGATGCTATTAGGCCCGGTGGGTTGGAGGGCACGATTAAGGAGAATTTGCAGCAGAGTCTGATTATTTAGAGTGGGAATCTAGAGTGGACGCTTTAGTAGGTTTCATTTATATAAAGAGTCACTCAGGTTTGAGCAGGAAAAGAAGTTTGTGAACATTTAGGGTGTCTTGAGAAATTGCTTCGAGTTGTGTGGGGCTTATTCCAATCACGAAAGGCTATTTTTTTGCACCTTATGCTAGTGCTAACAAAAACATGGTATTATTCAATCAGGACTGTCCAACAATTCCAATAATTAATCAAGATTAATCTCATTCTTCCATGTAATTTTGATTTGCTGTTCATTTGTTCAAATGTGACCCTATAACGTTAAAAAATGGTTCTTCAAGGGTTCTTTAGTAAAGGCAATGATTCTAGAAGCCTGAGCGCTTATTTGAATGCATAAGTGGTTCTTTTCTCTCTATGATGGAAAACCTGTTCTAAACCTGTTCTTCAAAGAATCTCTGTAAATATGGTTCCATAGCACAAAGAAGGAAAATGATGTTGGGTACTATATAGAACTATTTTTGAAAAGGCAGTTTGGTTTGTTTATAACCATATGAGTGGACAAAATAAACAAAAATAAGCTTAATCAGTATATATTGACTACCTTCAATTATTATCTTTATGGTGCCAATGTAGATTGACCACAGGACCACCTGATCAATTGGAGAAGGAATATTTATCAAGACGCATTATGAAATTTTATGTTTTCTGTAAGTCCTGCCATTGTATTTTGACAAGTAAATACATTATGCTCTCTGCATCATTCCTGAGTGTGTGAACTACAGACCAAATCAGAATGTGTATAAACATAAAGGGGGGCTGTACTTCCAGGTGGATAACTCATATCCAGTCAGCACAGGAATAGCTCAAGTTATGGCAATTTCTTTTTACTTCTCAAAATCTCTGATTCAACTAATCAGCTCATTAAAAGGCTTTCATGGCTTAAAGTAGGTATGCTGGGAGCTGGGAAAAACACGAACGTGGACAGGACAAGCATTCTCAGTAACATTACGAGTGGTCCTTCATAGATCATTAATAAACTCTTAACAGTCAGTAACACATGAAGTGTTACACTAAATACACTGAAGTACATCTCTTGCAGATGTTCTGTTGATACGTTGCTTACATTAAGTAGATGTGTTCTTAATCTGTTACTTCCATTACGCGAAACCTAACCTTACCAAAAAACCCAACCCTCACCTTGGCTGTAATACTAACCTTAACTTTAACCCAAAACCTGGTCCTAACCCTCACCTTGGCTCTAATCCTAATCCTAACCTTAACCTTAACCCAAAACCTAACCCTAACCCTCACCCTGACCCTAATCCTGTTCAGCAACAGTTGTATACATTGCTTGTAAATCATACTCCAGACTAGATGTAGTTCAGTGATAAACAAATTCACAGGGCAGTATCTGGAAATATCAGGTCTTACGAATACAGCCATCAATGGAACATGCCATTTAAATACTTTATTGGATGCCTACAGTCACGGAGTCAAAGAAACAAACAACATATTGCGCTAATAGTTATTAATGTGCTAACCTTAGCCCTATTCAGGCTGGATTACTTTACGCATGGGACATCAGGTAATGTCATTTGTAAGGAACAGAAATAACTCTGCCCTGTTTCATTTCATTCTCTTTATAATTAACCCATGGCCAAAAATGCTCTAGATTACAGTAATGCTGTTTTAAACATGAGATTAAAGGAGCTGTGCTCAATTTAACTCGTCTCATCTCCCAAATGCCAAAAAATAAAGGTGCCAAAGTCTATTTGCAAGTTCTATTATAGGATTACTGTAAGGTCAGTTTGAACAGGACTGCTATTACTGAGGAAGCCCTGAGTTTGATAAATTATAAAATAATTCGCTCTGATTTTTTTACTGCGCAGAGCTGTTAAAACTATGGACATTGCAGATTCCTACTGGGTCAACGTCATGGATCATCGATAATCACTCATTGTTTTAAATTTAACATGAATGGTTTTCACTTGTAGATCGTTGAAATAAGACATTCTGTGGAAAATGTGGATTCTAAACTTTAAAGCCACATTAAGATTTAACTTACTGTATGATTGTTTCATCACAAACATATTGACGTGATTTTTTTTGTAATTTGTTGACATTGAAACAAACAAACAACAAAAAAACTGAAAAAAAACCAAAAGTATGGAAATTAAATGTAAATACATTATATTTGGATTTAGTAACAAGTAATTAAATAATGATATCGCTGCTGTCGGAAGAAAACCTTGTATCTCCACTTTTGACATTTTTCAGGTTTTGATATGTTTTGAAAATACATGTTGTGCTTTAGATTGATTGTGAATTTCCTGATAAATGGACCAAAATAAATGGCCCGATATGATTTGGAAAAAAATCTGGTTCCACTGACTTGCATTAAAAGTAAAGTAGGTTTTTATTAGATTTTTTTTTTACCATTTATATAGCACATTTCATACAAAGTTCTTTTATTACACACATAGATAGATAGATAGATAGATAGATAGATAGATAGATAGATAGATAGATAGATAGATAGATAGATAGATAGATAGATAGATAGAGTGTGAAGGTACAGAACAGTATTGGACAGTAGACTCTGGGTTTATGGTAGAAAGTGTTATTGGTCTGATGACTGTGTTTTGGTTTCTTTTCTATAAAGCACATCTTATGCTGAATGTCTGGCAAACTGACCGAATGACTCTACAAATATCTTATTGAGTTCTCGTCTCTTTTTAAAGCTATTGATTATTTTTTGTAATTTTTTCTCATTGATCTGTTATGCCAAAGGAAAAAGTAGCAAAACTCTCAGACTACAGAGAAGTATTCAGATTTAAGACACTTGCTATGCTACATGGTGCAGTCATTAATATTTATAAAGCAGTGAAGGTGTTTCTAAAGATGTCTTCAAAAGCTCTGTCACCATAGGTACACCACAATGCAAGTAAAATAATAATAAAAAAAAAAACAGTATCAATTTTTCACCTTTGGTTTACATTTGAGGTCAGTGCAACTACATAAGTCTCTAAAGCAAAGTAGAAGTGTTAATTTAACACCAACATTGTTACTGTGCTGTAAGCATTCACACCCTCTTAAAGCTGTGATGGCACAGATAATGAACGAAAATATCTTGTTTTGACGAGCTGCTTTGCGAGTGCCACCACAAAGTCAGCAGTGATATTTCCTAGGGAGTAAAGTCTGGCATCGCACACAGACTTTTACACATGAGAGTTCACTGTTTAAGAAGCATAAAGAGATAAAACAATTACAGAGAATGTATTTCAGTTAAGGAAGAAATTAGATCAGATTACAGACTGTAGTGAACACGTTTATAAAATATTGTAACACTAACAACAAAACGTGATTGATTAAATAATAAAAAAGCTAGTGGCAAACAGCTGAAAGCTACAGCATGGTGTGATGCAATCACTGCTTATCAAGCTCCATGTTTATTTCAGATCTGCAAAAATCCACTGAATGTCTAATTTAAGTTGTATGGACTGATGGGATGAGACTGAACTTTGGAGGTGTGGAAAAACATTGATTTCTAAGCAAAACCTAAAATGGGTCTCCTGAACATATGGAAGGATACACCCAGTCCATCGCAGTCCATCGTCTTTGGACTGTGGGGGGAAACCGGAGAACCCGGAGGAAACACACACAGACATAGGAGAAAGAATAAACTCCATACAGAAAGTATGGAGACCCTGGTTGCCCGGCCAGGGAATCAAACCCAGGCCTTTCTTATATGCTGTATATCACTGTTGGAAACGAAACCTCATATCTCCAAAATGGTAACTTTACAGAAGAATGAAAAATCAAAATGTACTTTTAATGAAAATGGATGGAAACAGACTTTTTTTCTGGTTTTATTGAGCTTTGCTTCCTTAATGTTGGGCCATTTAATTTCATCCATTCATTGTGAATATATATTTCAATATAAATATTTCAGGTTTCGCTACTGACACCGTTTTCATCTGGTAAACAGTGCTCCATCGCCACCCATACACCTTCTCCAAACACCACTGTGTGTTCTGTGTACTCTGTCACACACATGACTGCTTTTCCCCCTCCCTCCCTCCCTCCCTCCCTCCTCCTTCTCTCCCCTCATCTTTTTTCACGATCCCTCACTTCATTTCCTTCGAACACATTCTCCTAATCCCTCTGCCTGTGTGCTATCAGACAGTTCACTGGAGTCACTCTCGCTCCAGCACACACACACGCTGGCCAGACCGCCGTTACCACGGCAACGGGGCCTGGGCCGCTGTTACAGTCACTGCGGCTGCCGGAGCCCAGCTACTCCAAATTACTCCAAACGTGCAATTTGAAACTGATCAAGTTTCCCCGGCACTCTGATTGGCCTTTGGTCTAAATTGCAGGCTGCACAAACTCTTAGGTTAAAGAGCTTTTTCCCTCCAAGTTCAAGTACAGGTGCGTCTTCACCCAGAGCCCCTTCCGCCCTGCTTTAGCCCGCAGATGTGTTGTGACTCTGTAGTGCTCCAGCTAATTCAGTGCTGACAGCAGTCAATGCATCGAGTCATCTGGAAACAATTGAAAAGGACTTGATATACCATTTACTACATCTGTGGTCCAATTATATATTATGTTTTGTAGCTGTGGGCTGTGGATTGGTTTGTGTGAGTTTGCGTGTCCACTGTAGAGAGAAATGATATGTCTAGAAGTGACCTTTCATGCTATTTTGGCTGTTTTTGAGTGCCCTTTTCTGCTTCGTCCAATAAAAGAGCATTTCCTTGAACAAAAATAATGGCACCCTCTGATTCTTCTATTCCGCTGTCGCCACAATACCTTGTGCTTCGCTTGCACAGTGAGTCTTTCCATTTCAAACAACTAACCAACATCTGGTTGGACTATGACTTGTATTCATAGTCCGTGGTTTGTCCAGAAAGCCTGCGGTGATGTTTTTGTTTTGTTTTTTTCTCATGAAAAATTGCAAACTAAAACATGGCTGATAAATTTCCCTCTCAGATCCTGAAGTCATGTTAGGCCGTCAGTTCAGCTCCTGAAGCACCGACCAATGGGAGAGCTCATTTGGCTGTATCTACCCAGATACCATGAAGAAAAAAATCTTGATGGGATCTTTTTGATTGGAATTTTTTTTCATTTCACAAAGAGCAAATTCAGAGAAGACCTACAAGGGTTCTCCATATATAGCACCAAAAAAGGTTCTTCTACTGTTAGAAGTTTGACATCATACACTTTTGGGTGCTATCTAGAACAATTTTCATAAGGTTCTATGTAGAACCATGTACAGAACTATTTGAGGAACCCTTTCATGATGGAATGAACCCTTTTATCTTGTTTTAGTGTTCATGATTCTATATAGAACCATTTTCTTCACTTAACAAACATTCAAAATATTTTAGAGTATGCTAGTTGGATTAGGTTACAGATTATTATTATTATTTTTGTAATGTAATCAGTAATTAATAAAGAAATACTTTCTTAATCTTGCAACCCTGTTTATACTGTACATTGATCAGGCAGAACATTCTGAACACCTCCTTGTTTCTACACTCTTTGTGTATTTTATCAGCTCCACTTACTGTATAGCTGCACTTTGTAGTTCTACAGTTACAGACTGTAGTCCATCTGTTTCTCTGATACTTTGTTACCCCCTTTTACCCTGTTCTTCAGTGGTCAGGACCCCCAAGGACCCTCACAGAGCAGGTACTATTTGGGTGGTGGATCATTCTCAGTACTGCAGTAACACTGATGTGGTGATGGTGTGTTAGTGTGTGTTGCGCTGGTCTGAGTGGATCAGACAGCAGTGCTGCTGGAGTTTTAAACACCTCAGTGTCACTGCTGGACTGAGAATAGTCCACCAACCAAAAACATCAAGCCAACAGCGTCATGTGGGCAGCATCCTTGACCACTGATGAAGGACTAGAGGATGACCAACACAAACTGTGCAGCAGCAGATGAGCTGTCATCTCTGACTTTACATCTACAAGGTGGACCGATAAGGTAGGAGTGTCTAATAGAGTGGACAGTGAGTGGACACAGTGTTTAAAAACTCCAGCAGCACTGCTGTGTCTGATCTACTCATATCAGCACAACACACACTAACACACCACCACCACCACATCGGTGTTACTGCAGTGCTGAGAATGATCCACCACCCTGATAGTACCTACTCTGTAAGGGTCCATGGGGGTCCTGACCACTGAAGAACAGGGTAAAAGGGGGTAATAAGGTATCAGAGAAACAGATGGACTACAGTCTGTAACTGTAGAACTACAGAGTGCAGCTATACAGTAAGTGGAGCTGATCAAATGGACAATGAGCGTAGAAACAAGTCATAATGTTGTGCCTGACTGGTGTGAAATATAAACGCCTGCAGCTTTTTTTAGTTACTTCAGAGGCTGATCCGTCCTGTTATCAGATATTGGCTTTTTCTTGTTCCTCCTAAACAGACCGGTCTGTGACATCAGCATCCGTGCACAGATAAATTCGACTAAGAAGCTCACAGAATGTGTATCAGTTCCCACGAACAGAACAAACTACGATTTTGCTCTGATAGCGCAATAAAAGTGCACCGGCCTCTGCGCTGAAGACAGAAGCAGCGGTTAATTACAGTAGGTTGATGAGCATGTAGTGCAGTGCTGCAGGTCTGGCCTATCGCTCTGCTGTGAAATGTGCTCGCCTTGATCAGACCTGCTGCCTCTCAGACTTCAGCTTGTTAAGTGATTTTAACTCCAAATGAGACGAGGTAGAAAACAAAAAGCATGTGACAGAAGGAAAGGTCAGATGAGGACACGAGAGGGGGAGGGGGATGAGACAGAGAGGGAATGAGGAAAAGGTGGAAACAGAGAGAGAAATGAGGGAGAGAGTGACCAAGAGACATAGCAAAGGAAAGAAATTAGGAAGAGAGAGAGAGAAAAGATGAGAGATGATTGAGAGAAAAGTGGGGAAAAAAAGAGAGAGAAAGAGATGAAGGGGAAGAATGATGAAAAGGCAGAACGAGGCAGAGAGAGTGAATGGAGAAAAAGAATCAGGGAGAAAGAGCGAGATGAGCAGAGATGGGGAGAAAGAGACATGATGGAAAGGAAAAGAGATAAATTAGACGGAGAGAAAAAAGGTGGAGAAGGAGAAAGATATAGAGAGAGAAAGGATGGAGAGGGAGACATAAAACGACTGAGAGAAAAGTGAAAAAAGGATGGAGAGAGAGAAGGGACAGAAAGATAGAGGGAGAGAAAAACGAAGTGAGAGCAAGGAAAAGAATGATAAAAGAGCGAATGAGGCAGAGAGAGGGAGAAAGTTCAATGAGGAGATAGATGAAGGAGAGAGAGATATGAGAGAAAGCAAAAGAGAGAAATTAGAAGGAGTGACAAAAGAAGTGAGCAGAGAGAGGGAGGACAGAGTAAGAGAAAAGTGAGGAAAGTGAGAAAGAGAGAGGAAGGAGAGAGTAAGAGTAGCATGAGGGAAGAGAGAGAGGAAGGAGAGAGTAAGAGAAAAGTGAGGAAAGTGAGAAAGAGAGAGGATGGAGAGAGTAAGAGTAGCATGAGGGAAGAGAGAGAGGAAGGAGAGAGTAAGAGTAGCGTGAGGTAAGAGAGAGAGGAAGGAGAGAGTAAGAGTAGCGTGAGGGAAGAGAGAGAGGAATGAGAGAGTAAGAGTAGCATGAGGGAAGAGAGAGAGAGGAAGGAGAGAGTAAGAGTAGCATGAGGGAAGAGAGAGAGAGAGGAAGGAGAGAGTAAGAGTAGCATGAGGGAAGAGAGAGAGAGGAAGGAGAGAGTAAGAGTAGCATGAGGGAAGAGAGAGAGAGAGGAAGGAGAGAGTAAGAGTAGCATGAGGGAAGAGAGAGAGGAAGGAGAGAGTAAGAGTAGCATGAGGGAAGAGAGAGAGAGGAAGGAGAGAGTAAGAGTAGCATGAGGGAAGAGAGAGAGAGAGGAAGGAGAGAGTAAGAGTAGCATGAGGGAAGAGAGAGAGGAAGGAGAGAGTAAGAGTAGCATGAGGGAAGAGAGAGAGAGGAAGGAGAGAGTAAGAGTAGCATGAGGGAAGAGAGAGAGAGAGGAAGGAGAGAGTAAGAGTAGCATGAGGGAAGAAAGAGAGAGAGGAAGGAGAGAGTAAGAGAAAAGTGAGGAAAGAGAGAGAGGAATGAGAGAGTAAGAGAAAAGTGAGGAAAGAGAGAAAGAGAGAGAGAGGAAGGACAGAGTAAGAGAAAAGTGAGGAAGGAGAGAAAGAGAGAGAGAAAGAAGAGAGTAAGAGAAAAGTGAGGAAAGAGAGAGAGGAAGGACAGAGTAAGAGAAATTAGAGGAAGGAGAGAGTAAGAGAAACATGAGGAAAGAGCGAGAGAAAGAGAGAGAGGAAGGACAGAGTAAGAGAAATTAGAGGAAGGAGAGAGTAAGAGAAACATGAGAAAAGAGAGAGAGAAAAAGAGAGAGAGGAAGGACAGAGTAAGAGAAAAGTGATGAAAGAGAGAGAGAGGAAGGAGAGAGGAAGAGAAAAGTGAGGAAAGAGAGAAAGAGAGAGGAAGGAGATAGGAAGAGAAACATGAGGGAAGAGAGAGAGAGAGAGAGGGGGAGAGTAAGAGAAAAGTGAGGAAAGAGACAGAGAGAGAGAGGAAGGAGAGAAAAAGAGAAATGTGAGGAAAGAGAGAGAGGAATGAGAGAGTAAGAGAAAAGTGAGGAAAGAGAGAAAGAGAGAGAGGAAGGACAGAGTAAGAGAAAAGTAAGGAAAGAGAGACAGAGAGAGAGGAAAGAGAGAATAAGAGAAATGTGAGGAAAGAGAGAGAGAGGGAGAGAGAGGAAGGACAGAGTAAGAGAAAAGTGAGGAAAGAGAGAGAGCAGAATGAGAGAATAAGAGAAACGTGAGGAAAGAGAGAGAGCAGAATGAGAGAATAAGAGAAACGTGAGGAAAGAGAGAGAGAGAGACAAAGAGAGAGAGAGAGAGAGGAAGGAGAGAGTAAGAGAAAAGTGAGGAAAGAGAGAGAGAGCAGAAGGAGAGAATAAGAGAAACGTGAGGAAAGAGAGAGAGAGAGAAAGAAATATGAAGTGAAAAACATGCAGAGACAAGATTAAGGGAAAGAAAGAGGAAAAGAATCAGAGTGATAGAGAGAGAGAGAGAGAGAGAGAGAGAGAGAGAGAGAGAGAGAGAGAGAGAGAGAGAGAGAGAGAGAAAAGGGAAAGAAAGATACAGAGAAAGAAAGATGCAGAGAGAGAGAGGGAAAAGGAAAGAAAGATACAGAGAAAGAAAGATGCAGAGAGAGAGAGAGAGGGAAAGGGAAAGAAAGATACAGAGAAAGAAAGATGCAGAGAGAGAGAGGGAAAGGGAAAGAAAGATACAGAGAAAGAAGGATGCAGAGAGAGAGAGGGAAAGGGAAAGAAAGACAGAGAAAGAAAGATGCAGAGAGAGAGAGGGAAAGGGAAAGAAAGATAAAGAGAAAGAAAGATGCAGAGAGAGAGAGGGAAAGGGAAAGAAAGACAGAGAAAGAAAGATGCAGAGAGAGAGAGGGAAAGGGAAAGAAAGATACAGAGAAAGAAAGATGCAGAGAGAGAGAGGGAAAAGGAAAGAAAGATACAGAGAAAGAAAGATGCAGAGAGAGGGAAAGGGAAAGAAAGATACAGTGAAAGAAAGATGCAG